>NC_135314.1:6764328-6965123 GCF_048772815.1 Callospermophilus lateralis | reverse complement strand
TCAATCAGCCTAAAAGCCTGCCGCGCTCCCCACCCATTCTGCCCACCTCCTGTGTGTGACCACTCTCCTCAGTTTCTGCTTTATCCTTCCTGCTTCTTGTAGCAAAAATAAGCCAACATGCCCACTCCCGTGGCGCACCGCGTCTTATTCCCCGCGGGGGGAGTGCCGCAGGGGGACACCCAACGACAGTTTCCTTCTGCTGAAGCCACTTGAACCACTTAATGTGCTCCTTGCCTTGGACAGAAGACAGGCTCCTCCGTGATGTGGGGAGCCCCCGTGGGAGCCGCGGGCCTGCTGTGCGGGTGGAGTGGAGGGGCTACCTCCCCCGGCTCAGGCCCTCTCTGCCATGTGGGGGGTAATCCCTGGAGTCCACACCCCAAGTGCTGAACACGGGGTTCTGCCCGGGGACCCCCTGGCCGCTCCCCACTTCCTTTCTTCCCGTGGTGGGGTGTGAGAGCTGCTGCCCCTCTAGCAGAATTAGCTTGTCCCTTGCCTCAAGCGTCTTGTTGTTTGTTGACTCAAAAGGAACAAAAGCCGGGAGATCTGGTGACTAAGCGTCTGGACTCGCCATTGATGTCAGGGGTTACTTGATGCATAGTCCTTCTTTGAACATCTCAAAACACTCTTTGATGCTAGATATCTGAAGAGCCCTCTGGTCTTCAGTGGCCCTCATTAGTCTGTTTTGCAGACAGCAGCCCTTCCTTTAGTCGGGGATTCTTGGGGGAATCTGATGAGACCCACAAACTCTCTTTTCTTAAAACGTAACAAGGACGGAGTTTTGAGAATGGTCAGATGGTCATTGATTCACGAAAGCCTGTGGGGTCACAGGCTCAAACAAACAAACAAAACAGAAGAAGAAACCGCTGTGTTTTAGGGAAAAGTGTGTCCATGCATGTAAAGGGGGAGAGAGCTTCAGGAATAGGAGAAGGAGAGAGGGGGAATAGGGAGAGAGGATTGGCTTAGACCGGGACGGAACCGTAGGGTCATAGGGTCCTCTTGTGACTCTGCAGTATCCGGAACTCTCCCCATCAGACTTTCTCAAGGAATTGCAGTTTCCATCATGAGTCCTTCTCATGGGGTGGCCTTCCTTGGGCAGGGTTGCTGTCTTGGCCGTGGATGGCTCACCTCCATCCCCGGTTCTGTGCTCAGCAATGTGTCCAATAAAGACAGGCTAAGGACTAAGTGCAAAGAGGACCCATTCACCTCATATGTAGAAGGTCTGTCTGTGTGTGCCAGGCCCCTCGAGGGGTTCTGGGGTGGAATGATCATGGTCCCCGGGTTCGTCGGATTTGTAGTCCATTGAGAACCAAGTAGGCATTCAAATCCACGTAAACTGCAACAATAAATCACGCAGCGGAGAAAAGGCAGAGTCCTTGTCACTAATTTCACTAATTCCCACACCAGATCACACCCACAGTGTCCCTGAGGATCTGACTTTGGCGCTGAGACTTGGAGGGTCAGCAAAGAGGTGGGTGGGGTGGGAAGAAATGCCCTGGGAGCAGAAGGAGGGTCTGTCACAGGAGAGTCCTGGGCCACTCGAGGAACCGGAGGGAGACTAGTGTGTGGGTGAGGGCAGGGAGCTTGGTACAGATGAACATATCTCTGTGCCGTTTTCTGGGTGAGGTAGGGGTGTGCATGGGGAGGCTTGAGATCTGTGCAAAGTGCAGAGTAGTTAGATCAGAGAAACGAAGAAGAATTTAGACAGGTGGACCCTGGTGACTTTGCAGTGAATACTTATTGGTTCTCTACCCCCACAGCCATTTCCTTTCCTTCTTGATGTGGTCTCATGAAGCACAGTAGCATTTCAGACCACATATGGGGTGTCGGTCCCCTCAGGTCACCTTGCCCAGTGACACGCTGTGTCGGTTTGTGCAGGTCCGCCCTGTGATGGTCTCCCACCGCTGTGTCTCCCAGGATCTGCCCCTCCCCAGCATTAGCACTGCCAGCTTTAGTGCCCAGAGTTTTACCAGGTGTCCCCCCATTGTAGTCCATGAATTTGGGGGGGCCCCCTTGGCCCACGTTTATAATTGTCCCATTTTCCTGTCCACATGGGAAGCCCATGGTTCCTTCAGGTTGAATTTAAAGACCATGGCTCAAAGTGGCTGGCAGGAGTGAGCCTCCCCAGGGTTGTGAACCAGGGCACGTGGCACCCTGCTGGTGGTCGGCCACCATATGGGACTGGGAGCTCAGATGGCCATGGTAAGCTACCTTGCGGAGATGCCTCACCTGTCCATCAACTTTGTACTTAGGAGAGGCAGTGAGCTTCAGGATTGCTCAAGCCGGGTTGTCACCAGCATTCTAGGACAATCTGTCTGGCCCAGGCACCAGTTTATCCTCATGTGTTACTTCATTCACACGTGACAGCAGCGGGGAGGGCCGGGCCTTGGCTGCCCACTGGGCCAGAGCCGGCTGGAGACCAGCACGTTCACCTGTTGAGCAGGGAGTTTTGGGAGCCTTGCAGGTGCCAGATCCTGTGGTTGGTGGTGAGGTTCAGTGTGAGACTCAGCCTCCCACAGCCCACTGTCCAGCACAGGGACAGGTCCAAGGACCCAACACCACTGATAAATTCTCCCCAAATTGGAATGAATGAATGAGCTTCCCATCATCACCAAGAAGATCCAGGTAGTTGGTCCATATTTCCTGAATGACTATGGCCTTAGAAAGCAAAATCAACAAATGGCCCCCTTCAGCGCTCCTTCAGAGTGTTCTTCATATTCGTTTCAAGCTACTTTGTCTTCTGTAGAAATACGGATTTGAAGGGGTGGGAAGGAGACAGTGAGACTTTTCTCCCTGAGTGATCTTCCCACACACGATGGCCGACACCCGAGGGTCAGCCTGCTGTGCTGCCGACATCAGGAGCCAGAGGAGGCCTTGATGGGTCTTCACTGCCCCGCTGAGGGCCGAGGACATGCCACCTTCTAGATGGTGCCTGGAAGCTGGGTTTTCCTGGAGGGGGATGACATGTGGTCATTCTCAATGGTCCACGTGCTCCTGGCTGCCCCAAGCCATTGCTTCACTGGGTGGATGGAGAGGGCTGGGGTGGATGGAGAGGGGTGGATGGAGAGGGCTGGGGTGGATGGAGAGGGGTGGATGGTGAGGGCTGGGGTGGATGGAGAGGGCTGGGGTGGATGGAGAGGGGTGGATGGATGGAGAGGGGTGAATGGAGAGGGCTGGGGTGAATGGAGAGGGCTGGGGTGGATGGCGAGGGCTGGGGTGGATGGAGAGGGCTGAGGTGGATGGTGAGGGCTGGGGTGGATGGAGAGGGCTGGGGTGGATGGAGAGGGCTGGGGTGAATGGAGAGGGCTGGGGTGGATGGCGAGGGCTGGGGTGGATGGAGAGGGTGGGGTGGATGGAGAGGGCTGGGGTGGATGGAGAGGGGTGGGGTGGATGGAGAGGGGTGGGGTGGATGGAGAGGGTGGGGTGGATGGAGAGGGCTGGGGTGGATGGAGAGGGGTGGATGGAGAGGGCTGAGGTGGATGGTGAGGGCTGGGGTGGATGGAGAGGGCTGGGGTGGATGGAGAGGGCTGGGGTGAATGGAGAGGGCTGGGGTGGATGGCGAGGGCTGGGGTGGATGGAGAGGGGTGGGGTGGATGGAGAGGGGTGGATGGAGAGGGGTGGATGGAGAGGGCTGGGGTGGATGGAGAGGGCTGGGGTGGATGGAGAGGGCTGGGGTGGATGGAGAGGGGTGGATGGAGAGGGGTGGATGGAGAGGGCTGGGGTGGATGGAGAGGGCTGGGGTGGATGGAGAGGGCTGGGGTGGATGGAGAGGGGTGGGGTGGATGGAGAGGGGTGGATGGAGAGGGGTGGATGGAGAGGGCTGGGGTGGATGGAGAGGGCTGGGGTGGATGGAGAGGGCTGGGGTGGATGGAGAGGGCTGGGGTGGATGGAGAGGGCTGGGGTGGATGGAGAGGGGTGGATGGAGAGGGCTGGGGTGGATGGAGAGGGCTGGGGTGGATGGAGAGGGGTGGATGGAGAGGGCTGGGGTGGATGGAGAGGGGTGGATGGTGAGGGCTGGGGTGGATGGAGAGGGCTGGGGTGGATGGAGAGGGCTGGGGTGGATGGAGGGGGTGGATGGAGAGGGCTGGGGTGGATGGAGAGGGCTGGGGTGGATGGAGAGGGCTGGGGTGGATGGAGAGGGCTGGGGTGGATGGAGAGGGCTGGGGTGGATGGAGAGGGGTGGATGGAGAGGGCTGGGGTGGATGGAGAGGGGTGGATGGAGAGGGCTGGGGTGGATGGAGAGGGCTGGGGTGGATGGAGAGGGGTGGATGGAGAGGGCTGGGGTGGATGGAGAGGGGTGGATGGAGAGGGCTGGGGTGGATGGAGAGGGGTGGATGGAGAGGGCTGGGGTGGATGGAGAGGGCTGGGGTGGATGGAGAGGGGTGGATGGAGAGGGCTGGGGTGGATGGAGAGGGGTGGATGGTGAGGGCTGGGGTGGATGGAGAGGGCTGGGGTGGATGGAGAGGGCTGGGGTGGATGGAGAGGGCTGGGGTGGATGGACAGGGGTGGATGGAGAGGGCTGGGGTGGATGGAGAGGGGTGGATGGTGAGGGCTGGGGTGGATGGAGAGGGCTGGGGTGGATGGAGAGGGCTGGGGTGGATGGAGGGGGTGGATGGAGAGGGCTGGGGTGGATGGAGAGGGCTGGGGTGGATGGAGAGGGCTGGGGTGGATGGAGAGGGGTGGATGGAGAGGGCTGGGGTGGATGGAGAGGGGTGGATGGAGAGGGCTGGGGTGGATGGAGAGGGCTGGGGTGGATGGAGAGGGCTGGGGTGGATGGAGAGGGCTGGGGTGGATGGCGAGGGCTGGGGGTGGATGGAGAGGGGTGGATGGAGAGGGCTGGGGTGGATGGAGAGGGCTGGGGTGGATGGAGAGGGGTGGATGGAGAGGGCTGGGGTGGATGGAGAGGGCTGGGGTGGATGGAGAGGGCTGGGGTGGATGGAGAGGGCTGGGGTGGATGGAGAGGGGTGGATGGAGAGGGCTGGGGTGGATGGAGAGGGGTGGATGGTGAGGGCTGGGGTGGATGGAGAGGGCTGGGGTGGATGGAGAGGGGTGGATGGAGAGGGCTGGGGTGGATGGAGAGGGGTGGATGGAGAGGGCTGGGGTGGATGGAGAGGGGTGGATGGTGAGGGCTGGGGTGGATGGAGAGGGCTGGGGTGGATGGAGAGGGGTGGATGGAGAGGGCTGGGGTGGATGGAGAGGGGTGGATGGAGAGGGGTGGATGGAGAGGGCTGGGGTGGATGGAGAGGGGTGGATGGAGAGGGCTGGGGTGGATGGAGAGGGGTGGATGGTGAGGGCTGGGGTGGATGGAGAGGGCTGGGGTGGATGGAGAGGGGTGGATGGAGAGGGCTGGGGTGGATGGAGAGGGGTGGATGGAGAGGGGTGGATGGAGAGGGCTGGGGTGGATGGAGAGGGCTGGGGTGGATGGAGAGGGCTGGGGTGGATGGAGAGGGCTGGGGTGGATGGCGAGGGCTGGGGTGGATGGAGAGGGGTGGATGGAGAGGGCTGGGGTGGATGGAGAGGGGTGGATGGTGAGGGCTGGGGTGGATGGAGAGGGCTGGGGTGGATGGAGAGGGGTGGATGGAGAGGGCTGGGGTGGATGGAGAGGGGTGGATGGAGAGGGCTGGCGTGGATGGAGGGGGTGGATGGAGAGGGCTGGGGTGGATGGAGAGGGCTGGGGTGGATGGAGAGGGCTGGGGTGGATGGAGAGGGCTGGGGTGGATGGAGAGGGCTGGGGTGGATGGAGAGGGGTGGATGGAGAGGGCTGGGGTGGATGGAGAGGGCTGGGGTGGATGGAGAGGGGTGGATGGAGAGGGCTGGGGTGGATGGAGAGGGGTGGATGGTGAGGGCTGGGGTGGATGGAGAGGGCTGGGGTGGATGGAGAGGGCTGGGGTGGATGGAGAGGGCTGGGGTGGATGGAGAGGGGTGGATGGAGAGGGGTGGATGGAGAGGGCTGGGGTGGATGGAGAGGGCTGGGGTGGATGGAGAGGGCTGGGGTGGATGGAGAGGGGTGGGGTGGATGGAGAGGGGTGGATGGAGAGGGGTGGATGGAGAGGGCTGGGGTGGATGGAGAGGGCTGGGGTGGATGGAGAGGGCTGGGGTGGATGGCGAGGGCTGGGGTGGATGGAGAGGGGTGGATGGAGAGGGCTGGGGTGGATGGAGAGGGCTGGGGTGGATGGAGAGGGGTGGATGGAGAGGGCTGGGGTGGATGGAGAGGGGTGGATGGTGAGGGCTGGGGTGGATGGAGAGGGCTGGGGTGGATGGAGAGGGCTGGGGTGGATGGATGGGGTGGATGGAGAGGGCTGGGGTGGATGGAGAGGGCTGGGGTGGATGGAGAGGGCTGGGGTGGATGGAGAGGGCTGGGGTGGATGGAGAGGGGTGGATGGAGAGGGCTGGGGTGGATGGAGAGGGGTGGATGGAGAGGGCTGGGGTGGATGGAGAGGGCTGGGGTGGATGGAGAGGGGTGGATGGAGAGGGCTGGGGTGGATGGAGAGGGGTGGATGGAGAGGGCTGGGGTGGATGGAGAGGGGTGGATGGAGAGGGCTGGGGTGGATGGAGAGGGCTGGGGTGGATGGAGAGGGGTGGATGGAGAGGGCTGGGGTGGATGGAGAGGGGTGGATGGTGAGGGCTGGGGTGGATGGAGAGGGCTGGGGTGGATGGAGAGGGCTGGGGTGGATGGAGAGGGCTGGGGTGGATGGAGAGGGGTGGATGGAGAGGGCTGGGGTGGATGGAGAGGGGTGGATGGTGAGGGCTGGGGTGGATGGAGAGGGCTGGGGTGGATGGAGAGGGCTGGGGTGGATGGAGGGGGTGGATGGAGAGGGCTGGGGTGGATGGAGAGGGCTGGGGTGGATGGAGAGGGCTGGGGTGGATGGAGAGGGCTGGGGTGGATGGAGAGGGGTGGATGGAGAGGGCTGGGGTGGATGGAGAGGGGTGGATGGAGAGGGCTGGGGTGGATGGAGAGGGCTGGGGTGGATGGAGAGGGCTGGGGTGGATGGCGAGGGCTGGGGTGGATGGAGAGGGGTGGATGGAGAGGGCTGGGGTGGATGGAGAGGGCTGGGGTGGATGGAGAGGGGTGGATGGAGAGGGCTGGGGTGGATGGAGAGGGCTGGGGTGGATGGAGAGGGCTGGGGTGGATGGAGAGGGGTGGATGGAGAGGGCTGGGGTGGATGGAGAGGGGTGGATGGTGAGGGCTGGGGTGGATGGAGAGGGCTGGGGTGGATGGAGAGGGGTGGATGGAGAGGGCTGGGGTGGATGGAGAGGGGTGGATGGAGGAGGGCTGGGGTGGATGGAGAGGGGTGGATGGTGAGGGCTGGGGTGGATGGAGAGGGCTGGGGTGGATGGAGAGGGGTGGATGGAGAGGGCTGGGGTGGATGGAGAGTGGTGGATGGAGAGGGGTGGATGGAGAGGGCTGGGGTGGATAGAGAGGGGTGGATGGAGAGGGCTGGGGTGGATGGAGAGGGGTGGATGGTGAGGGCTGGGGTGGATGGAGAGGGCTGGGGTGGATGGAGAGGGGTGGATGGAGAGGGCTGGGGTGGATGGAGAGGGGTGGATGGAGAGGGGTGGATGGAGAGGGCTGGGGTGGATGGAGAGGGCTGGGGTGGATGGAGAGGGCTGGGGTGGATGGAGAGGGCTGGGGTGGATGGCGAGGGCTGGGGTGGATGGAGAGGGGTGGATGGAGAGGGCTGGGGTGGATGGAGAGGGGTGGATGGTGAGGGCTGGGGTGGATGGAGTGGGCTGGGGTGGATGGAGAGGGGTGGATGGAGAGGGCTGGGGTGGATGGAGAGGGGTGGATGGAGAGGGCTGGGGTGGATGGGAGGGTGGGGTGATGGAGAGGGCTGGGGTGGATGGAGAGGGCTGGGGTGGATGGAGAGGGCTGGGGTGGATGGAGAGGGCTGGGGTGGATGGAGAGGGCTGGGGTGGATGGAGAGGGGTGGATGGAGAGGGCTGGGGTGGATGGAGAGGGCTGGGGTGGATGGAGAGGGGTGGATGGAGAGGGCTGGGGTGGATGGAGAGGGGTGGATGGTGAGGGCTGGGGTGGATGGAGAGGGCTGGGGTGGATGGAGAGGGGTGGATGGAGAGGGCTGGGGTGGATGGAGAGGGGTGGATGGAGAGGGCTGGGGTGGATGGAGAGGGGTGGATGGTGAGGGCTGGGGTGGATGGAGAGGGCTGGGGTGGATGGAGAGGGGTGGATGGAGAGGGCTGGGGTGGATGGAGAGGGGTGGATGGAGAGGGGTGGATAGAGAGGGCTGGGGTGGATGGAGAGGGCTGGGGTGGATGGAGAGGGCTGAGGTGGATGGTGAGGGCTGGGGTGGATGGAGAGGGCTGGGGTGGATGGAGAGGGCTGGGGTGAATGGAGAGGGCTGGGGTGGATGGCGAGGGCTGGGGTGGATGGAGAGGGTGGGGTGGATGGAGAGGGCTGGGGTGGATGGAGAGGGGTGGGGTGGATGGAGAGGGGTGGGGTGGATGGAGAGGGGTGGGGGTGGATGGAGAGGGCTGGGGTGGATGGAGAGGGGTGGATGGAGAGGGCTGGGTGGATGGTGAGGGCTGGGGTGGATGGAGAGGGCTGGGGTGGATGGAGAGGGCTGGGGTGGATGGAGAGGGCTGGGGTGGATGGCGAGGGCTGGGGTGGATGGAGAGGGGTGGGTGGATGGAGAGGGGTGGATGGAGAGGGGTGGATGGAGAGGGCTGGGGTGGATGGAGAGGGCTGGGGTGGATGGAGAGGGGTGGGGTGGATGGAGAGGGGTGGATGGAGAGGGGTGGATGGAGAGGGCTGGGGTGGATGGAGAGGGGTGGATGGAGAGGGCTGGGGTGGATGGAGAGGGGTGGATGGAGAGGGCTGGGGTGGATGGAGAGGGGTGGATGGAGAGGGGTGGATGGAGAGGGCTGGGGTGGATGGAGAGGGCTGGGGTGGATGGAGAGGGGTGGATGGAGAGGGCTGGGGTGGATGGAGAGGGGTGGATGGAGAGGGCTGGGGTGGATGGAGAGGGGTGGATGGAGAGGGGTGGATGGAGAGGGCTGGGGTGGATGGAGAGGGCTGGGGTGGATGGAGAGGGCTGGGGTGGATGGAGAGGGCTGGGGTGGATGGCGAGGGCTGGGGTGGGTGGAGAGGGGTGGATGGAGAGGGCTGGGGTGGATGGAGAGGGGTGGATGGTGAGGGCTGGGGTGGATGGAGAGGGCTGGGGTGGATGGAGAGGGGTGGATGGAGAGGGCTGGGGTGGATGGAGAGGGGTGGATGGAGAGGGCTGGGGTGGATGGAGAGGGCTGGGGTGGATGGAGAGGGCTGGGGTGGATGGAGAGGGGTGGATGGAGAGGGCTGGGGTGGATGGAGAGGGCTGGGGTGGATGGAGAGGGGTGGATGGAGAGGGCTGGGGTGGATGGAGAGGGGTGGATGGTGAGGGCTGGGGTGGATGGAGAGGGCTGGGGTGGATGGAGAGGGGTGGATGGAGAGGGCTGGGGTGGATGGAGAGGGGTGGATGGAGAGGGCTGGGGTGGATGGAGAGGGGTGGATGGTGAGGGCTGGGGTGGATGGAGAGGGCTGGGGTGGATGGAGAGGGGTGGATGGAGAGGGCTGGGGTGGATGGAGAGGGGTGGATGGAGAGGGGTGGATGGAGAGGGCTGGGGTGGATGGAGAGGGCTGGGGTGGATGGAGAGGGCTGAGGTGGATGGTGAGGGCTGGGGTGGATGGAGAGGGCTGGGGTGGATGGAGAGGGCTGGGGTGAATGGAGAGGGCTGGGGTGGATGGCGAGGGCTGGGGTGGATGGAGAGGGTGGGGTGGATGGAGAGGGCTGGGGTGGATGGAGAGGGGTGGGGTGGATGGAGAGGGGTGGGGTGGATGGAGAGGGTGGGGTGGATGGAGAGGGCTGGGGTGGATGGAGAGGGGTGGATGGAGAGGGCTGAGGTGGATGGTGAGGGCTGGGGTGGATGGAGAGGGCTGGGGTGGATGGAGAGGGCTGGGGTGAATGGAGAGGGCTGGGGTGGATGGCGAGGGCTGGGGTGGATGGAGAGGGGTGGGGTGGATGGAGAGGGGTGGATGGAGAGGGGTGGATGGAGAGGGCTGGGGTGGATGGAGAGGGCTGGGGTGGATGGAGAGGGCTGGGGTGGATGGAGAGGGGTGGGGTGGATGGAGAGGGGTGGATGGAGAGGGGTGGATGGAGAGGGCTGGGGTGGATGGAGAGGGCTGGGGTGGATGGAGAGGGGTGGATGGAGAGGGCTGGGGTGGATGGAGAGGGGTGGATGGAGAGGGCTGGGGTGGATGGAGAGGGGTGGATGGAGAGGGGTGGATGGAGAGGGCTGGGGTGGATGGAGAGGGCTGGGGTGGATGGAGAGGGGTGGATGGAGAGGGCTGGGGTGGATGGAGAGGGGTGGATGGAGAGGGCTGGGGTGGATGGAGAGGGGTGGATGGAGAGGGGTGGATGGAGAGGGCTGGGGTGGATGGAGAGGGCTGGGGTGGATGGAGAGGGGTGGATGGAGAGGGCTGGGGTGGATGGAGAGGGGTGGATGGAGAGGGCTGGGATGGATGGAGAGGGGTGGGGTGGATGGAGAGGGGTGGATGGAGAGGGGTGGATGGAGAGGGCTGGGGTGGATGGAGAGGGGTGGATGGAGAGGGGTGGATGGAGAGGGCTGGGGTGGATGGAGAGGGGTGGATGGCGAGGGCTGGGGTGGATGGAGAGGGCTGGATGGTGAGTGCTGGCGCGGAGGGCACAGGCCAGCTCTGACGCTGGCAGACTGCACACTCTGAGTCCACATGGGAACAGTTGCCCAGGGAGCAGGGCCCTCGTTGGCTACACTTGTTGAGGAACCAAGGACTTGCAGCCCCAGAGGTCACAGCTATGGGGACTGAGGTCTTCCTGTCCTCCCTGGAGAGCAGATGGGCAGGGTCAGGGCCGTGGAGGGCAGCCCCAGGGCCTGGGTTCTGCCCAGGTTTCTCAGGAGGGGCTCGGAACCCCTGCCCTGGGCCTGACCTGTGTGTGGGAAGAAGGCCAAGATGGAACCACGGTGGGGATTCGCAGGAGAACTGGACAGTGCCGGGAACTCGAGGCCCACTTCTGGGAAGTTCTGCAAGATTTCCAGCATCCGGAGTAGCCGGGAGCCCTGGAGAACACCACAGGGACCGTCCAGGAGCAGCCCCAGCCTGTGCCCAGCCCAGGTCCCCAGAGTCAGTGTGAGCACGAGAGTGTGTGTGACTGTGTGTGTGAGAGAGGGTGTGAAAGTGTGTGTGTGTGAGAGAGGGTGTGTGTGTGACTGTGAGAGGGTGTGAGAGTGTGTGTGTGAGTGTGTGTGAGAGTGTGTGTGTGAGTGTGTGTGAGAGATGGTGTGAGAGAGTGTGTGTGACTGTGTGTGTGAGAGAGGGTGTGAAAGTGTGTGTGAGTGTGTGTGTGAGAGAGGGCATGAGAGTGTGTGTGTGAGTGTGTGTGTGAGTGTGTGTGAGAGAGGGTGTGAGAGAGTGTGTATGTGAGATTGTGTGTATGACTGTGTGTGTGAGAGAGGGTGTGAGAGAGTGTGTGTATGTGAGAGTGTATGTGTGAGTGTGTGTGAGAGAAAGAGTGTGTGCGAGACAGAGTGTGTGTGAGAGAGTCAGTGCGAGTCAGAGGGTGTGTGTATGACTATGTGTGTCTATGAGAAGGTGTTTTTGACTGTGTGTGTGAGAGAGAGTGTGTATGTGAGAGTGTGTGTGTGTGTGAGAGAGGGTGTGAGAGAGAATATGTGTGTGTGAGTGTGTCAGTGTGTGTGAGAGTGTGTGTGAGAGTGTGTGTGTGAGAGATGTATGTATGATAGAGTGTGGGTGTGTGAGAGGGTCTGTATGTGTGAGAGAGTGTGTAAGAGTAAGAGAGTGTGTATGTGAGTATATGTGTGAGAGAGAGTGTATGTGTGTATGTGAGAGAGTGTATGTGTGTATGTGAGAGAGTGTGTGAGTATATGTGTGAGAGTGTATGTGTGTGTGAGAGTGTGTGTGAGAGTGTGTGTGAGAGTGTGTGTGAGTGTGTGTGAGAGTGTGTGTGTGAGAGTGTGTGTGTATGTGAGAGAGTGTGTGTAGGTAAGAGTGTGTGTGAGTGTGTGTGTGAGTGTGTGTGTGAGAGATGTATGTATGATAGAGTGTGAGTGTGTGAGAGGGTCTGTATGTGTGAGAGAGTGTGTAAGAGTAAGAGAGTGTGTGAGTATATGTGAGAGAGTGTATGTGTGTGTGTATGTAAGAGTGTGTGTGTGTGTGTGTGTGTGTGAGTGTGAGTGCCCACCAGCCCAGAGGCCGGGGTTTCCAGGACAGCCCCTGGCAGGGCCAGTGGTGGATGCACAGAGGTGCCTAATCAGCCCGCGGTGGGTACCTGCAGTGTGAGCAGCTGCCAGATGACACCTAGAGCTCCAAGGGACAGCCAGGGGACAGGATGCACTGGGCCCACCCTGGGGCAAAAGGATGTCATGCCTCCTCCACTCATCAGTCCTAGGGGGACTCTGACACTGACTCTCTCACACACACTCTGTCTCGCACACACTGATGAATGACAGTGTCAACAGAAGGAACCAGGTTGAAAGCTGGAGGTGACTGAGTCTCGCAGTCGGGGAGTTGAAGTGCCTCTCCTGGGACTCGGGGCGCGCGAGGGCGGTTCCATTCCACGTCGGGGACACGGAGTCCGTCCCAGCTACTATAAATCACAAACTCTCCTCAAACATATGCTTAAAACTTTGGCTTAAAATTCTTAACTCTTCCTTCTCAAATAAAATAAAAGGGATATCTAATCCTAAGGTACCTTCATCTTGAAGGAAAAAAAGCAGATGCTGAAGGGCTTTGGCGGTTTTGTGGAGCCTGGGAAGCCCCCGTGGTACCTGAGCACCGGCCTCTTATTCCAACTGACTTTAAGATTCTGTTAAAAATCAACCAGATCTCCACGTCTGAGCTTGGTGATCAGGACAATGACTAGGTATGAGGGCGGCTTTAGCCAAAGGAGGGTCTTTGTTGCTGGCAGAGGGCATTCAGAAGGGCCAGTCTGATGGGCCCTGGGCCCTTGTCCCACATGTTGATTCCTGGGTGTGAAGGAGGCGTTGGCTCTGGAGCACTAGAGCTCCCAGGCAACACTGACTGCGAGGTTTCTGTGGCAGTCAAGGGTTAAAGGCCAAGAGGCCAACACCTCACTCCTCATTGTGAATGGAGCAGCCTGGGCAAGGCACCCCAGGGAAGGGGCCGGAGGCAGCCCCTTGCGTGGTTTTAGCGTCCTGCTCCAGATGCGCCCTTTGTGTGGGCCCCGCACTCGCCCTGCACCTGCCCTGCCTACCCTCTCCTCCTGGGGCCCTCTTGGCCCTCAGGATCCCCCCTCTGGCGTCTGAAGCTTCCTGTCCTGTCTACATCTTTGCGTCTTGGATGATGTCCCTCACACAGGATTTCACAGGTGGCTGACTGTCACACCTACGTCTCCAGCCCCAACCTCACTCCTCATCTCCAGACCCCGCGATCCCCTGCCCTGGGTCAGGATGGCCTACGTTCCCGACACATCCAGCACTGTCCCCCCAGACCTCTTCCTCACCCAGGTTCCCCATGGTACAACCGCCTGGTCAGAATTCTCTCCCTGGCCCTGGTGTCGGGCTCCTTAACACACGAGCCATCGGACATCTGGGTGCTTCCAGCATCTCGGCTTCTCCCCCCCATTGCCATCGCCCTGGCCCGTGTCACCCTCGTCTCCAGCCTTGATGGCAGGCACCCCTGCCTCCAGCCTCCCCACACACCGCTGGGCTCTGCCCCCGTCATTGGAGTGACCTTTGAACAAAGCAGGTCTGATCATATCCAGACCATCTTGAGCATTGCAGGGCTTCCTTCTGTTCTTAGAGTGAAATCCAAAATTCTGACAGCTTTCCCTTGGGGTCCCTGCCCCCCTGCTGGGCTGGTTCCTTCCCCCACCTCCTCACACCTGGCTGAGTTTTAGCTCAGGGCTTATTTGCTGATCTCCACGCTGGGTCAGGTCTCCCTCTCTGACACGCCCACTGCATGTGACCTCCCTCTGTGTCATGGCTATCACCATGTTTGTAATTCTTTAGAGAACACCTGTATTCTTGCTGGGTGCCATGGGGCACCCCTGTCATCCCAGAGACTCAGGAGGTCAGCCCGGACAACTTATTGATGGGTGGTTGAGTGGTAGAAAGTCTCTGTGTTCCATGCCCAGCACTGAGAGAGAGAGAGAGAGAGAGAAAAAAAGCCTGTATGTCCTGATGGACCACAAGCTCTGACAAAGGGCACCCCATCTGTCCTGCAGAATGGTGTCTGTGGTGGGACAGGGGGAGTCTCAGAAGGACTGAAGGCCCCCTAGTAGTGCATGAAAATTACAGAGTGTAGCCAGTACCTCTCACACCCCTAACCCTTACAGTGACATAAATCTAGGTGGAGAGACAATGCCGTCACCCATGGAAAACGTGATGGATAGTGAGAAGCTTCATGTGGACAAGGACAAGGTGAGCAGCCCAGAAAGAATGTCTGAGTTTAAGGGTCATGGGTCCTTTCTGGGCTGGGGCTGGCTGGGGTGGCCTCGTGAGAAGAAAGGGAGGGGGGTGAGGGGTCAGGAGGGCAGTGCAGGTTAGCAGAGCCATGTGTGCCGCAGTCTGGCTGGGCACAATTCAGGAGCCACTTGTCAAAAGAAACGAACTTTATTTTTAGAACCACACATGCCAAACAAAACCGCTCCTCAGGAAAAACCCTCAGAGCCCAACTGCCACCACTGGCTTCCCACAAGCCACTCTCTCAACCCAACGCCTCTCCACCTCCCACAATCCTCCTGCTCTTGAGGCCGATTGGCTGGGTCGCGTGGGCGGAGCCAAAAAATTCCCCCAATGAGCAGCTCTGTGGTCTGAAAGGGCAGGCAAACAGCCCAATGAGCATCACCGCAAAGGAGCCAATCAGTTGGCAGCTAGAAGTTGCTGGGGCCGCTGTGAGCCAATCATCAGCTGGCAGCTGGAAGTTTGCTGGCAGCTGGAAGTTTGCTGGGGCCCCTTCGGCTGTGGCTCTCAACACATGTGTGTCTCGGAGTCTCCATCTGCCGTTTGCCAACAAGCCATTGACCAAGGTGATGCTGTTTAGAAGGTCCCCTTCCTCTGACCTACCTCTCTAGCCCACCTATTGCTGCAAACTTGCATTCAGGCAATTATTGGGAAAGGTGAAAACAGACAGGGGTCCCCTGAAGGTAACATGGCTCCCGGAGTTTAAATTTTTACTGATTTGTGTTCAATTTGCCAAAGAATATAAAGCCATCGATGCCTATGAAAACAGCACTTAGTTCCCCAAACCGAGATGCGTCTGCCTTGTAAGATGCATGTCCAACGCCCGATTTAGAAACTGGGCAATTTGCTGGCGGAAAGGACCCAGATGTGTGAACCCGCCCCCCAACCCGACTTCCCTTTGGGGCTATGAATCTGCCGGATATTCCAGGAGTCGGGAACATGCACTAGGAACCAAGCAGAGCCTGGCCGGGCCATACGTCACTTTTATTGCCTTTTCATAATTGTTTATGTTTTCATTCATTCTGCACCTTGGGAGCCATTTTTGATCAGTCTGCAGAGTGATAAACTTTCCCAGTTCTCCGAGGACCAGTTTGTCCTCCGCCTTGTTAACAGCCTGTCAAAAAGAAATGCCCCGAGTATGTTTTGAACTCCTAAAGTTAATGGCATGAGGGTTAAACAACTGTCAAATTTCCCACCCTCTCTCCTCACCTCAAAGTCATTTTCAGGAAGATTCAAAAGTGTCCTCCTACCCATGGGGAAGGAGGGCTGGTGGGCAAGGGAAGGAGAAGTCAGGGAGAGGGCATTGATGCCTAGAAACAAGGGTTTTTCTTTGGAAAATAGGCTTTAAAGGATTTTTAATCAAAAGCAGCAGATCTTAAAAAACAAACAAGACCTGCACAGTCTGATTCACAAATTCAGTGCCAATGTCTTAGTCCATTTCTGTTGCTACGACAGAATACCCGAGAGTAGGTGATTCATAATGAAGATAGGTTTATTTAGCCCATGGTTCTGGAGGCTGGGAAGTCCAAGAACAGGGTGCTGGTATCTGCTGGTTTTCTGGTGGGAGCCTCATGCTGCTTCAATGAATGGCGGAAAGCAGAAGGGCAGGCAGGTGCGTGCAGATGAGAGGAAATTCCCTGGGCTGAATTCCCTGGGTGACTAACCCATTTCCCACATGAGGGCTCCACTCCCATGACCCCAGCACCTCCCGGCAGGCTCCCCCTCTCAACACTGAAGCTTTGAGGAATGACGATTTCACACGTGGATTTTGGGGAACATACTCAAACCACAGAAGCCAGAAGCAATACAGAAAGACACATTGATAAAAGCACTGGCATGGGCCTATGGACTGTCTCAGAAACGTGATCTTAACGTGAAATATCGGGCAAAATTGAGAAACAATCATAGTAAGCGTTTGCCTGAGAGTTTCCAGGCTGCCCTGGGCCTGTGGTGACCAGAGCAGGTGGGCATCTTGTCATCAGCCAAGACACCGCTGCTCCTCTGGCAGCCACTGGATAGGAAACACTATGCAGAGGGTCACTCTTCATGCCAAGCGTAATGAGCTGCAGGCCTTTCTAGAACGTCCTCACCAACTGACTCTTTGGTACGGTCAGGACTGACCTGTGATGTCCGGGCGTCCAGCAAAGCACACGGCCTTTAATGTGACACATGGGGAGCTGTTCCCCAGCTAACGGGGGACTGTTGATGACATGAGAGTAAAGGCTTCTTAAGCCTCTACTAAGGAACCTGTAATCTGTCTTTAAACTTGGAATCTTTCTTGACCTGTCAAAAATTTGATGTTGTTTGTGGAGCACGAGACGAGCCCTCTGAATCAGCGCATTCTCAGAAATGTGTGCGCAGTACTGTCAGAAACGAGAGTGTTCTCTCGTCTAAAGCCAGGTCTGGAGTCTTGATTTAAAGCACACGTATTAACTGGTCCCCACATTCCTCATCCCAGACCATTTATGGTGAAAAAACAGGAACACTTGGCATTTCAAATATATATATATTTTTAATATATGGAGTGAGAATCAAACATTTCCAGGAAAAAATGGAAACTCTGTGTGGCGGCCTAAACCTCTGCCATACATTGTCCATTGGTTCAGGAATCACCACAGGTGTCCACGTTCTGCCTGGACATTAGTTTCCAGTGGAAGCAGGAGTGTCCCATCAATATGTATCCACACCTCCAGGTTGCTGCTGCCCTGGGCAATGATATTCATATCACATCCTGTATTCGCTTCCGACTCGGCCTTTTAGAGACCAGGAAGAACGGAATGTCAGCACCGTGTTCCTCCTTGGGCGAATCTCTGTCCTCTCCTCTCCTGGGAGGGGGATCCAGCACGTTCCAGCTCCAGCGACCAGTGTGCTGGGAGAGGCTTGGCAGAGGGCTGGAGACAGCAGGAACACAGGTACCAGGACTCTGGGTCACAGTGTTTTTACAGTGAGTTCAAGCTCAACAGCAGCACTTCTGCAGTCCTGCAGCAGATCGTGAGCATGGAGCAGATTGAAGGGCAGGGATGGGACCCTTTCATCTGTCCCAGATGGAGAGAGATGGGTCATAGATGAGCTAAGACAGCAATTTAAGAGCTAGCACAGATCTGAGCAATCGACCTGTTCTTAATGACATCACAAATTAGGCACAGGCCACTATCGTTATCCGCATTGTAGTTTGAAGGTGCTGGTTCAGTTCTTATTAGCTCATTTCTGGCCCATGAGTGTTTGATCTTTCTACGGTGACCCATTAGATATAAAGATATGGCTGAGGGGTGTCTGTGAGTAGGATTGGGCTGGGGTGGGAGCAGAAACGTCTTGGCTCTAGGTTTATGGATTAGTCATATCTCTTATTTTCTGTATTCTCGTCCTTCGATATCTGGGGCGGTCCCAATGGCACGTTGCTACCTCTCTCTCTTCTCAAGCGCTTTGTTTTCTCATCTGTTGTCCTTGCTGTGTTCAAGTGTTCTATTCACGCAGGTCAGCAGTGGACACAGGCGTTGTGGTCTACGTGGCCTGCACGCTCCAGCCTGCAGGGTCCACCAAACCCTGGCCAAGATGTCCCCAGGTGTGCCTGCTCTTGCCCAGGTTTTCTCCAGTCCTCGAAGGGCAGTAGCAGTCTTCGGAGATTCTCCAGGGCTTCACATGACTGATTGACATGGTTCCCCTGTTTGCCCTCAACTGTTGGCTCTCAGCTCTGCTTTTTAAATTTTTTTTGTAGTTGTAGACATTATTTTATTGGCTTATTTTTGTATGTGGAGCTGAGGATCAAACCCAGTGCCTCACACATGCCAGGCAAGCACTTTGCCACTGAGCCACAGTCCTAGCCCCTCAGCTCTGCTTTTAAATAAGCAACAGAATAGACTTGGTGCTTGGCTTTTGCTGGATCATTTTATAGCCTCTTTCTTTGGCTAGATGTTTAATGTTTAGAGAAGAGTCTTCACTTTCTTTCTTTCTTTTTTTTTTTAGTTAAATACTTACTTGACTAAGTAGTAACAATGATTCTCAGGATGTAGGTGGTGTCTTTAAAGTGCGATACTAAGGTTTTTATTAACTATCTGACTAGGGACCTCTCTCTACCTCATTATTGTAGGACTCTTATAAGAAGTTTGGATTTTGCAAAAGTGACACTGTTCTTCTAACAGGAAGAAATGTTTGGTGAGTCAGAGAGAAAACCCAGTGGCTTGGTTTTTCCTAGAGATTAGTTATCCAGTGAATACTCGTAAGGATTGCATGTCTTCAAACCCCTGCAAGATGCATTAGAATGTTTCCAGGACCCAAGGTGGGTATGAAAAGAGAACCTGCCTTTTCTACTGATTTCTCTGGACCTGGCAAATTAAAGGCTGTCCTCACCTGTGGGCATGACCAAGTGTCTTCCAATGTCTAAGGCAATTTCAGGCCTGTCTGCAGATGATGTGGCTTTGTTCCTGCCTGGAGTTTAGATAAGTCTGGCACATTTTGGTCCCATGTGGAATGTTGGACACCCACTCCCTCCGCCCATTCCCTTGAGCTTTTTGCCTGCCGCATGGTGGGCGTGGACACAGGGAGGCGGGATGGAATTGTTCTGAGTGTGGGTTTACACATAGGCTACCCCTGGGCTGAATTCTAGTTTGATTTCAAAATGGCTGCATGACCTGTAACAAGTTAATTCATTTCCCTGAGCCTCAGTTTCCCATAAAAGAGGAACAATAGTATCTACCAGGGGGCTGTGAGGTGTTCTAGACAGGATGTGCATGCACCTCACCTGGCGCACAGTGGGGCAGCCTCTGCATGCTGTGCTTCTCACATGCTCCCCCACCCCTGGAAATCTTCCTCTGCGTGTGGAAGTTCTTCCAGGAGTCCTACCTCATCCATGGTCTGCCCCACTCACTGGGGTCTGTCCTTAGGCCTCCTGGTACTTTTCCTTGACCATTTTTTTCCTTGGTTTTATTTACACTGCTATCAAGAGTTTGGGTGCAAGTTTTCCCTCCCTGCCTAGGCTGTAGACCCCTAAGGTTCGGTCAGTCCGTAGGCTTTGCATATTTCTGGACATCCACCTTCATCCTCTAGCAGATCACCACAGTGGATTTTGCATCTTTTGCATATCACAAGCTGGAAAAATACCTGGTAAAAAGACCTTAATGATGATACTCGGCAACAACTCAAGAGTGGGACCCTGAATGGATTCCATCCGCCCTGCATGACTCTCTTTTTATTTTGAAGTGTATCATGAATCAGGTGCTAGGGATGTAACCATTCAGTCATTCAGCAAGTAGTAGTACCTACTGTATGCGTCAGCCCTGGGCTAGTTAAGGGACAGAAGAATGAAACAGGCTCTCTTCTCTTCAAACTGTGGCTGGCAGGAGGGTGATCAACAGACATTACCAGGGTGTAACCACTGCAGTGGGTTTCGTGAAATTAAGGTTCGGAGGACTTCAGAAACACGTAGGGAGGGACTCGGCGTCACCCGACGCGTAGGGAAGGCTGTCTTGATGTCACTGCTGCTCAGGCTGTTATCCAGGTGGGGGGGGGGAGGCCAGGGCGTTGTTAGACCAAGGGGACCCAGGCCCTGCGTGGGAGGTGATGGGGGCCATCATGGCGTGGGACAGTAATGACGTGCTGACAGTACTGAAAAGGGAGTTTGAGAGACTGAGGGACAGAGGCTCACGCGGCGGTTGGTGGGCCGTGCCTACAACCCCGCCTTTTCCCCACAAGCAGTACGAAGCCACTGGAGAGTTTTGGGGAGGAAGCAGACGGGATTCTGTGCCGCAGTCCGGCGGCAGCAAACTAACCAGGGGGTGACGAGCAACTTGTGTACATTGATGCAGCAGGAGTGGGAGCCCTTTATTGCAGGACAGGAGGGGTATATATACATTCCACGCAGCTTATCTTAATTAGCATAAAGTAGATACAGTAGTCAACCAATGAGGAATCCCCACACTTAATGGCTCGCTGGGTAACTTCACAAACCACTCCCTCTGCAAAATGCCAGGCGCCATCCTGACTTGTCTCCAGACCCTAGCAATTCTGCGTTTTGAAAGGTGGTTTGGAGCTGCAGTGTCCACAGTGGGCTGGAGTAGAGTGGGGCGGTGAGGGGCCTTCCTGCTGGTCAGGGTCAGGGCTGGAGTGGTCACGGAGAGGAGGGAGGGGATCCACCACAGCCGGGGGTGAGCGCTGGGCTGCAAACAGGGTGGACCGCATGCAGGCACCTGGGTGTCTCCAGGGTTTCGGAGCCGCTGGGGGCGGTACACCAGCAGGAACTCCGAGGGGGGACTGGACGGGGGACTGGCTTACAGGAGCTGTGAGCTCAGCTGGGACTCGCTGAGACGCTGGGCCCTGACACCCACGCTCTAGGGGGAGTGGCCCAGGGGTGCTGGTGAAGCAGCTGGAGTGCAGCAGGTCTGGATCAGGGGTGCACTGGGGGGTCCTGGGCTAAGTGTGGGAGGGAACGGGAACGGGAGGAGTGAGGGAGGAAAGGCCTGTGGGACGAACCTTGAGGGACTCCGACATTTTATTTCTGAGCCTGAACAAGAAAGAGCCTGAGAAGTGGGCAGAAGAAAACCCAGGAAGGTCCTGGTCGCAGGAGCCAGGGAGGAGAGCAGCCCCCACGGGAAGGGGCCCATTGGAAAGTGCTGGAAGGACAAGTGAAATGAAGACCGGAACAGCTTATTGGACCTGAAGACAGAGGTCACTGGTAAGCTGGGAAGATGTCCAGTGGGCAGAAACACAGGATGCTTTGGGGGGTGAGTGGCCAGAAGAAGAGCAAGGAAAGACTACAAGTTTCCAAAGACTATTCTGTAGGTGTGAGAGCCACGGTGGGAAGGGAACTGGGAGGCCAAGGACAACTTTGTTTGACTTCACTGTGTTTTAATGGGAGAGACTCCTGCTCGGTGACATGGTGACATATCGACACCAGGTTCTTTGTCAAGAGAGAGGTGGACCTGTTGGGAGGAATCAGGGGGGTGACTTACAGTGTCCTAGTGTGTGTGACTGTTCCAGGTCACACGCAGGACTAAGAGGCTCTCCAGGGTGAAGGACTTTCAGTGCAGAGACCTGGACAGACGTGGACCAACTGGGAGGCTGGGTCCCCCTCGTTTACAGACACAGAGAGGGAGTGGGAGCTGGCTTCGCAGTGGGAGGGCACCTGCTCTCCATGAGGGAAGGAAAGGATGGACTCAGATGGAGGAGGTCTGTGGGATTGTTTGATCTGGAACCACAGGTAGGGACGGGTGGAGACGGTTCAAAGCCCCCCTGGTGGAGCCCAGGCCAGCGGGCGGTCTGGAGACCTACACTTATGTTGCTGACGGTTCTGGGCGGGGGCCTTAGTGGAGTCACATGGTGCTTGTCTGCGCATGGCTGTGGGATAAAGCAGCAGAGGTCGGGAGCTCGGGTGCAGAGTGGAGGAGGCCAATGGCCGCCTCCTTCCAGAGCTTACGTTGTCCCTGTGGTGTGATAATGGTGACAGCCAAACAAGCATATGAAAAGGGAGTTTAAGATGCTGAGAGCTGAACTGTATCGATGGACCATGGCTGGATAAATAAAGAAATGAAGAAAGGAAAGGAGGCGGTTTGGGAGTAAGGTCAGTGAAAACCACAGGAGTGTTTGGAGGGACAGAGCCTGCCAGGCCGCACCAGCAGGCTGGGACCTGTCCATGTGTGTCCTCTTTATGGGACGTATGACAAAAGAGGGGAGTGCCTGGGTTCTCCAGGAGGAAGTGGAGCTAGTGATCGATGACGGCAGCAAACTCTCAAACTTGCTTGAGAAATGAAGCCCTCGGGTTTCAGTGCCTCAGGGAAGTCCCCCGGTCAGCTGGCCTCGAGTCCAGGGTGGGTGATGCTGTAGGACTCCAGTCAATATTGGATGTATTTTCTCCTTTTGGAGTCTCTCCCCACCCGAATTCCAAGCCTACTCCTCGTTTGGTATTCTAAGCAAAGAATTTTTTAATTATCCTGCCTTATTCTCCAAAGTGATATTTTTCATTCTTATCAGGCTGCACTGGGTAAGAATGTATGACCTCATAGTCACCAAAACACTTCCCACAGAAACTTGGAGACTCACGGTCTTTGTTACAACTACTGCTGGAAAAATTAGGTAAAATACCGTATTTGGGGGTTGTGGGACAGCAGACGTGAGACCATCATCAAAGGAAAGCAACCTGGTGGAGATATAGGTGACGCCAAAACATTTTTGCCTCGACTGTGAATATGGCAAAGGTTAAATCCGGAAGGCAGAAGACCGGCCAGAGTAACAGAAGAGCTAAGAGGCTGGCATCTGTGGAGTGCAGTGAGGGGTGGGGCCGGATTTGGGTTCCTTTCCATTGTCCTAGCACCTTCCCAGGGCCTGGAAAGTAGGAGTGTTGGAGAGGACCACTCATTTCATCAACAAGTATACGCCTGAACTAATGAGCCCACTCTGTGCCCAATACTCTGTAGCCACGATCCCTAATGCTCACAATAAATAAATAAACAAACAAACAAATAAATAAATAAGAATAAAGGAGTGGAATTTTCCGATCAGGTTCTGAGCAATGGCAGAAGGTGTCCAAGGGTCTCCTTGCCAGATCTCCTAACTCAGTCTCTTTAGCCTGGTCCAGACCTGGTCAGGACCCCACACTGCCTCTTGAGTCACATGGCATCCTGGGGTCTCTGCTGAACTGAGATTGCTTTACGCGGTGTGTTTTATAGTATGGAGTCATTTTACCCATTTCTTCTGGAGTTGTTATAACAAAGAATATGAGACTCCTACAGTGGGGCAGCACCTCCCCGTCAGAGGTTCTGGGCCGCAGTCTGACCTCAGAAAAGAAGCAAGACTGAGCCAGGAGGAGGCCCGGCTCCCGGACCTGTTCCGACCCAGACAGATGTCCCTGCAGGCTCGTGGGCATGGTCTCGTTGTCCCTCCGCCACTCACAGGCACCCCAGATGGGAGGACGGTGCAGGCAACCCTGGTACTCCACCCTTTTGCTCCCTCGGTTCCTCTCTTTGCACCCCCACAGCCCCTGGGGGGCTCTCCCAGGACCCTGCGGGACTCGGGGATTTTGCTGCATGATGGGTATCTTCGTGGCGCCACTAGTGGGGGAAGGGCAGGTGCTGCGAGCACAGGTTACGTGGATGGTAATGAGAAATGGCACTTGACATAGCAGGCCTGGTTGTGCCCTTCCCAGGTCCCACCCTGCTCTGTGGACTTGCGGCCTCTGCCTACGTCTCTTCTCCTTGCCTGGGTATTCAGGATGGTGTGTACTCCTGGGGACTAGGATCTCGGCCACCTGCCCTGGTCCCTCTGCCCTGTGTTCAGGGTCCGTGAAATCCTGAAGAATTCCTCGCTCAGAAGATACACCAGTGGTCTGTGCCTGCCAGCCTCAGACCCCACAGACAACAGGGGCTCCCCTTGATGCCCTACCAGCTCTCCTTTCTCCTGGGTTCTTTTGAGGGTTTGGTGCAGACCTGGGCTGACTCAAAGTGGTTGGTTTGTGATGCAGAAGGTGAGCTCTGGCTTGGTGGCCCTCCACCAGGCATGTGTCCCTGGAGCTCTAGCCTCTGAGCCTGGTTGCACAGTGGGGACACAGCTGGAGGAGCTCTGGGCAGCTGGGGCTTGGCTTTGGACTGAGGACGGCCCTCGTGCTTGCTCTCCCCTTGCCTGCCGGAGCTGGATGGTGGCCTGGTGCTCTGACCCTTGCTCTGGCTTTGTTCTAGGAAACTGCCAGGGCCTGAGATGGAGCAGGTACTATGCACCTGGGGTCCTCAGCCCCCGTCTCCCTTCTCTCTCTCTCTCACTGCTGGAAGACTGGGAAGACTGGGTGTTTCTCTTCCTTGGGCCCAACGAGTTTCCCCCAGCCCTGGGGTCGTCAGTGGTGCCTGTGCTGCTTCTTACCCAGAGAAGTCCCTGGGGCCACCAGTGATGGTGCCGCCTGCTCTGCTTCGAAGGTGAGGCGGTGGACAGAGGCTGCCTCTTGGAGAGAGGAGGACTGTGTTCTCTGGCCCTGGCCCCTGTGCTGGCCATCCTTTCTGAAGGTCCAAGAGGACCAGCCCATCTGGAAGCCAGGCCCCAGCCCCTGCTCATCCCCAGGTGATTCCTGGGACTCAGGAATACCTTCCCCAAGGGCCTGATCCAAGGCCCACACAGGCTGGACACCCCTGGGTTAGGGGCCTGCATGGAGCTCAGGCACACCTGTTGGGATGAACCCTCACAGACCATCTGGGAAAACTGGGGTGGAAGGGTCTCTGCAGCGTGAAGTGAATTCTGGGGGCAAAGGATCTTGGAAGCCCTTACTGTGCCACATAGGGCTGGACTTAAACTTCCGGCCTCATTCTTGTAACTTGGAAGTTTTCTCTTAAAAACGAGGCTCCTGTTTCTGTGGATCTGTGCAGATCACTTTATCACTTGTGGAACTGAATTGCTTCAAACGTGGTGGGGGCAGGGACATAGCGGTCTGCAGTCAGGGCCCAATTAACTGATTTGCTAGTGGCTACCGCATGACTGAGACATCCATTTCAGAGATTAAGTGAAAAATAAAAAGCAAGATCTGGGCATCTTGAGCATATGGCAGGAATGCACAGTGTCTTAAATGGAGAGACGGAAGGACCTGTCCCTGAAGACCAGCACGGCATTGCCATTTAGTCAATCGGATGAGAAAACCGAGGTCTCTTGGAAATGCCCACCCTGCGCATGGCCTCCTCTGTCACATCTCTGCTGTGCTGCAGCCATTTAACATTGGTCCTAAAATATCTGCAATGCAGAACATTTGAGAAGGGCTTTTTGTTTGCTCGCAGATTGCTGCAGGAGGCCCAGTCGTGCCTGCGCGCAACTTTCTGATGGATTTTAAAAGCTCTGCAGAAGTGGAGGGTGGTTGATAGAGAATTTTCTTTTCTATTTTTTTTTTGTTTGTTTTTGCTTGTTTGTGGAATGGGTGAAAAGAGAACATGTGCTCAAATACAGAGCACTGGGCCAAGCATCCAGTAAGCACAGAGCTGGGACCTAGGGAGGGGATGCCAGGGCCCAGAGCATCCGCAGGGCAAACTCCTGGTTCTTCTGGGTGGGAGGGGCTGCAGAGCCGTTCTCACTCTTCTCTTGCAGTTGGAGGAATCGAGACAGTGGCCACTGGCCCCGGCTGCTCAGCTGGCTGGTTGCAGAGCCCAGGGCGCATGTGGATCTTTGAATGCCCAGGCCCCTCCTCTTTCTATTCTGCTCCCCAAACGTGAAGTCCCTGTCTGGAAATGCTGGCTCCCACACTACAGAACATAAAACTCCTTGTTCTCGCTCTCCAAATGATTAATTTGCTTTCAGTGTTTACATTAGCTGGAAACCCAGTTGAAAAGACGCCTAACTCATTTTTCAAATGAGATGCTTTTTAATAGTTTCCCAGCATCGAATGCTTTGCCGCTGTCAGGGCTGAACTTGCTCAGAGCTCGCTTCACCGACCTCCACTGGTGCTCCCAGAGCTGGAGGAGATGCGAGCCGGAGTTGCGTGCAGTCCCTGACTGTTTGTTTTCCCCCAGGCACTCCTGGGAACCACATCGAGGATCAGACCACAGCGTTCCAGGAGAACAGTGGGGAACGCTGAGGCTGCGCTCCTGACTGTGAACAGAGCACCAAAGAAGTCCCAGATGTGGACCACAGGTGTGATGCGAGGGAGGGTGGACAACCCCGTGGGGCTCTGCCCCTGCTCCAGAGCCCTTGTTCCAAGTGGGGTGGGACAGGGACTGCCCTGTGTACACAGCAGATTCTTTGCACCCCGAGGGCTGCAGATGGTGTTAGTCCTTCTCGGGGTGGACCTGCAGGCCTGGGATGTGGCTGAGAAGATGAGTGTGGAAAAGGGGAGACAGAGAGAAGGTGAAATGGGAAAGAGCAGAGGCTGAGGTGAGCCCTGGCAGGAGGGGCTGGTGCCCTGCCTGAGGGGGCTGGGAGTCTGGTGGGCCCAGGGCTGCAGCCTCAGCTTCTCACCTGTTGTGGACTTAGAGAAGATGATGTGCTATGACTCTGACCCCTTGCCTGGAACACAGACAGGGTCAGGGCACAGGGCTGGCGGGGGGCGATGACTCTCCCTAGTTTGCTGCTCCAGGATTCGGTCTTGATTCAAACGCTTTATAAAACCTCTGTAGCACACTCTTCTCCGGCACTGTGGATCTCAGTAGAACCTGAAACACTGTGCCCCTTGGGGCTACTTAAGGCTCTAGCTCAATGGTGGAGTGGGAGGGAGAGGAAAGCCACCAGAAGCCAGGAGAGGAGATGGAAACGAAATCCAGAGAGCCACAGGAATGGGGGGTGGGGTGAGGCCACCTGGTGCAGGTGCAGGCCCTGAGCCCGCTTCCCGGTTCTGGCTTTGGTGGGGGGCGGGTACAGGGCCCGCTGTCCCGGGAACCTCCCTCAGCATGTCCGCCTGCACATGCCCACAGCCCTCCTCGCCCTTTCGCTCACAATTGACGACCTCCTTCCACTTGATCCAGAGCAGCTGAGGCACCAGGTTCAATGTCCCAAAGTGCAGGAGCCTCCTGAGGCCAGGTGCAAGAATGGAGGAGCCCCGGGGCTGTGGCGCCCTTTCAGCTGGGTGCCACACCCTGGCTCTGGGGCTCCCCTTTCTTCCACACTCTCCCCTAAATGGGAAGCATTAGGTGTGGCGTAGAGGCTGGTGGGGATGTTCTGAGTTCGTCTGTGGTGAGAGTGGGCTGGAGAGGGGTTGCTGGGTTCTCTTTAAGGACTAGGCCTCTACCATGGCCCTACTGTGGTCCCAGGGCGCAGGATAGAACAAAGCCTCCTGCACATCAGCACCACCTGTCCCTGAGGGCGCCAAGCCCCTCTGTCTTCCTGTGTGGGAATGTTTGGGACTGGGCAAGGCCTCCCTGGGAACTCTGGAGCCCACCCTCTCCGGCTCGCCATCCCCAGGAGTGGAAGGAGCTCATTGGTGAGCACCCTGGCTGTGACCAGGGACCAGCGCCAGGGACATACAGATAGCCTTCGTGAGGCCACTGACCCTGGTGAGTCATCCCTCTGGTGTCCCTGTCTGTGCCTCTGTTGGGTAGTTTACATGATTTTAAAGGAAAAGAGGGAAATTCCTACATCTAGGCACTCAGTGTAACACCCTTGAGAGAAGGTGACGAAATCCACCAACAAGACAGCAGTTCGGTTTCTTCGCACTGATTCATGCTTTCCGGGGACACTTTCATTGTCTTTTGCCAAAATTGTTTGAATACTGTAAACCCATATTCAACTTTTCCTTGATGAAACTCTATTGAAATTAATAACACTTCATTTTTTTTTTGGTATGTTTGGAAAATAGAAGGCCAAAAAAGGTACCTCTAACAGTAAGAGTCACGAAGAATTAATAGCTGTTTGATAAGCCTTGGTACCCCCTCCCGTTAGTGCAATTTCTTGGAACTAAAATGTGACTATTTATAAGGACTAGGGACAAGTCCTTTTATAAGTTGGGTGGTTTTCAATTATTTGCTTTCCACAAAACTGAAACTGACTCTTTTCAGCTTAGGGATCATTTAAAATCACTTTTCATGATGAACCAGTAAGTGATTTAAAAAAAAAAAAAAAGACTCCAGAGGAGGTCAAAGAACCCAGTGACATGCTGTATCAGTTCTCCCTCTCTTCCCTTCCTGTTTCTACAGGAACCACGTTATCATTTTCTTTTTGTGGATCTCAGCTAATACAAGATTGGGATAAGGTAGTGCCCCCCGACCTAGGCTCCCAGGAAGTCATCAGGACCTCCAGCGACATGCCCAGAATGAGAAGTCCTATCCACATCCTCCAGAGAGAGATTGCCAGTGAAAGTTCACTCTTTCTTCCTAACAATCATTTACCAACATTTGACATGGTTATGTTTTGATCATTGGTGTCCTGCTTATATTGTAACAACTGTGTGCAAGAAAGCAATTTAATCGTTGCAGTCTTGTGATCAGGGGAAGCTTTAGGTATTTTAGATTCATATTCTTGTTGCAGAGAAGCCTGATAGCATGATTAAAAAGCAAGAGAGGCTTGAGCTGGTATCACTAGCTTCTCCAGCCAGGACTGAGAGGGCGCAGCCAGGTCTGGAAGCCAGAGTGGCCACCTGCTGCCGAGGCTCCCTAGAGCCCTTCCTGTACCACAGGTGCCGGGGGAGTGCTGGCCACGTCTGTCAGGAGACAGCTGGACTGAAGGTGGGTGCTGGGCAGGGCTCTGCTGGTGCAGCCCACTAGGTCCAGGCCTGAGGGCTGTGGTCCCTGGGGAGGATCCTAGCCACTCCCAAGGTCAGCTGAATAAAGGCCCCCAAAGCGGCCATGTCCCGATCCCTGAAACCTGTGTCGCTTACTCTGCATGGCAAAAGAGACTTGCAGAGGTGTCCCGGCCCAGGAACTTGAGATGGGGAGATGATCCTGGATTATTCTGGGGAGTCCTAGATGTAGTCACAAGGTCAGTATTAGAGGGAGGCAAGATGGTCCGAAGAAAAAGAGGGCGATGTGGTGATGGACGAGGGAGACAGGAGGAAGAGACAGACATGGCTTTGAAAACGGAGGAAGGCAGCCACAGGCCAAAGGACAGGTGGCCTCTGGCAGCCAAAAGAGCAAGGAAACAGAGGCTTCCACTGAGCCTCCAGAGGAATAGGAACCACCCTCCAGCCCTATAAGGCTTCTGTCTCCAGAACTGTAAGAGAAGATATTCCTGATGTTTTAAGCCACTGAGTTTGTGGTCACTTGTTACAGCAGCCACAGGAAGCCAATCCTGTCTGCACCCTCTACCCCGATGTCTGTCTGGGGTCTCTGGCTCTGGGCCAATTCCCTTTGCTCCCTTCAGAGACAACTGTCCTAGCATTTCATTCTGAAGCTCAAGTCAATATTTAAACATTGGGATATTTTCACCTGAAGGAGGATCAGAAAGCAGTCACCAGGAACCCTGGACAGAGGCGTTTGGGACGTCAGGGACCCTTGGTGCTGGCCTCATCATGCCCCTACCCGGGGTCCCTCAGTGCTGTGAAGTGGGACTTGTTAAGCTCATTCTTCTGTCTAGAAGCAATGGACACAGCTTGGCTCACTCGACACAGTAAATAAAAGACCGGGCCACCCTGAGCAGGGCCGGGTAGGTGTGAGCTGGGAGGAGGTTGATTTCCCGACTTTGAGATCCCTGGAGGTGACTTCAGGGTGCTGCTCCAGGACATCGGGGGGCCCCAGGGGTGAGGCTGTCTGCTGGAGTCACAGCTTCCCAGGATGGGTGGCTTGGCTTGGACCTCACGTCTCTCTGCTCTGCTCAGGGGCTGAGGCCAGGCATGGGTGGCCCCCCAACCCCCTGGGGAAGGCGGTGGGCTCAGGCCACCCCAGTCTGCAGCCACAGCAGAGATCTGCAGAAAGAGCACTTGTCTCCAAAACAGACGCCTCCTGAGACAGGGATCTAAGGTACAGAGAGGGAGATGCGGGGTCTCGGAGCGAGAGCCCAGGAGCCATCAAGAGGAGGAAAGCACAGCTGCAGATCTTGATTAACAGGTCCTTGGCCCGAGGGAAATACGCAAGAGCAGGGAAAACTGGTGGGAAATCTGCAGCTCCTCTCCGGCTCCGCCTCCACTCGGGCCCCTGATCCAGCCCCTCTGTAAACATGGGCTCCCAGCCCAAGGCAGGGCTGCTCACTGTCCAGACTGCCCTGTTCCCCTCGAACGTGTATCTTCTTTCCCATATAAACCGCCCGTGTCTCTGTGGGGCTCGAGCTGAACTTCTTTTCCATCACTGACGCCAAGAACCCCGCTGGCCCTGAGGCGAGCTCCCCCTCTCCTCTGGGAACTCCTTGGACCCTTCTCCAGAGACATCTCTTCCCCTGGACAATCTGGGGCTGTGTTTGTAGCACTGTCACCATCGGAGCTGCCACCTGGGTCCTGCAGTGGGAGGCGGGGGCCCTGCCCAGCTCTCTGATGTGCCTCTGTCCCTGTACCTTTGCAAAACTTCCTCCACTGGAAACAGAGGGAGGGTCCCAGTGTCACAGCCTGTTGTCAAGACTGGACAAAGAGTGCCCACCGTGGTATCAGGCTGAGCAGGAGGCACCAGCTTTGCGGTTACCAGTTCCTCCCCAGCCCGAGGTGCTGCCTGGCTTGCAGGTGCTCTCTCTCCAGGGAAGGACAGGGTGGGTGGGTGGGTGGTGTAAGGACACATGAGAAGAGGGCAGAAATAAAGGCGGACGGGGCCCAGGTCTCAGGCAGGGCTTCCCTGGCTTGCCTGGGAGGGGAGGGGAGAGAGGGAGGAGGAGCAGGGGACACCCCCGAGGAGAGCCTGTCCCACCGTGCACGGGAACCCGGATGCTAGGAGAGTTGTTACTGTTTTCCAAAATTCCCTCAGCTATCAGTTAGCACATTGGTTCCTGGCACAACACGCCGAGCCTCCTGGTGATTCTGGGTATTATGAACGCAAAGGTCGGGGGAAACAGGACACGGAAGCCCAAGGAGGTCTCTGCACAGTGCCCTGCAGCTCTTCCCACCTCCGCACCTCCCGGAGCTGGTGGGCAGGAGCCCGAGGTCTGCCTGCGTGTGCCTGGACACACGAGGGTGTGGGGGAGTGCGTGCATTTGTGGAATGACGCGGAGATAAAAGATGATGCCTTAGACCCTTCCATGATGCTGAAGCGGTTGCCTGGAGATTACCATAAGGACATGTACAGTGACCTGGGCTGTGCACACGGAGGCAGAGCCGGAGCAATGTGGCTACAGTGGTGTTGGTGTCCAGGACAGAGGCCGGCCCAGGACTCACCACACCTAGTGCCTGGCCATGGATGGACACTCTCATGTGACCTGGTATCTGGAAGGGGCCTCTCTGGGACAGCTGGAATTTCACCCTCAGATGACAAAGGTATCATATCCCTGGTCCTGAGAAGCTTGGGATCACACCTGGAACTGGAACAGGTGCCACCAAATACTTATGGGACGGACACTTCCCAGGATGCTCATTTCCCTGGTGATTTCCTGCTGACTTTCCATTGGGGGATTTCTTCTTCTTCTCCTTTTTTTTTTTTCTTTTTAAATGAGGTGAAATTCACAAAGCATAAAATTAAACATTACAAAACAAACAAGTCAGGGTGTTCAATAATCCACCATGAACAATTACCAGCTCTTTCTAGTTCTAAACGCGTTCATGCATTAGGCAGCCACCCCTCCATTTTTCCTTCTCAGTCCTTGGCAACCACCAACCTGCTTTCTGTCTCTAGGAATCTACCTATTCTATATATTTCATTTAAATGGAATCATGCAATTTTCGACATTTTGTGACTGGTTTCTTTTACCTAGTGTAATGTCTTTAAAGCACATCCACACTGGGGCATGATCAGCATGTCATTCCTTTTCATAGCTGAATAGCACTCCTTTTACGTATATGCTATTACCTTGGTTTTCTCTCCACTTATGGGCATTTGGATTGTGTGCATCTTTTGGTATTATGATGTCCGATCCTATAAACATTTGTGCATGGGTAATTAAACACCTGTCTTTAATTCTTTAGTTAAATACCTAGGAGTGGAATAATTGGATCATATGCTAATTCTGTGTTTATCTTTTTTTTACTTCACCATTTTCTACAGGGCTGCACCATTTTACATTTCTACCACAATGTAGGACAGCTTTAATTTTTTTCACACCCTCTCATCACCCTCATCAATACTTGTTCTTCTCTGTTTTTTTTTTTAAATAAAGTCATTATTATACACATCCTAGAGTGAATATAGAAGTATTTCATTCTGATTTTTATTTGAATTTTCCCCAGTGACCAGTGACAGTCAGCCCCTTTCCAGGCTATTTGTGGGTTATGTGTTATCTTCTTTGGAGAAATGTCTATTCAAGTCCTTTACCTGTTTTTAAAATGAATGCTTTGTCTTGTTGCATTGAAAAGGTCTTTATATATTCTGGATGCTGGGTCCTTACCTGATAGATAACTGAAAACATTTCCTTCCCTTCTCTATGCCATCTTTCACATTCTTAATAGTGCCCTTTGATGCACAAAGAATGTTGATTCTGATGAAGTCAGATTGACCCATTTCTTCATTTGTTGCTATTATTTTGGTGTCATATCTGAAAATCCATTGCCAAATCCAAAGATTTTCCTCTATGTTTTCTTCTAAGAGTTTTATAGTTTCAGCTCTTTGATGCATGTTGAGTCAATTTTTATATATGCATGAGACAGGGTTCAACATATTCTTCTGCAGGTGGATATTGTGTTCCCAAACCATTTGTTGAAGAAATGGTCTTGACACCCTCGTCACAAATCCATTGGCCAGGTGGTGGGTGTACTTCTGGCCTGTCGGTCCCATTCCATTGGTTTATATGTCCATCTTTGGGCCAGTTCAATTCAATCCTGCTTTGATCACCATAGTCTGCAGTAGGTTTTGAAATCAGAGAGTTGACTCTTCCAACTGGGTTCTTTTTCAGCATTGTTTGAGTATTTGCAATTCCAATTTGGCACCTTGCAGTTGGTCATGGTCTGGCTCAGGAATTCCCCGAAAGTCTCACGTGTTGGAGGCCTGGTCCCCAGGCAGCGGTTCCAGAGGTGGGGCTTTTGGATCTTGGGGACTCTGACTTCATGGACACTGTGGGCCGCGGGGCATGGCTGGAGGAACTAGGTCCCTGGGGTGGACCCCGAGGGCATTTCTTGTCCCCAACCCCTTCCTCTCTGTCACTCTCTGGGTCCCAGCTTCGTGAGCGGACAGCTTCCCTCTGCCATGCTCCTCTGCCAGGCTGTTCCGTTCACTCAGGCCAGAGCAATGCTGCTGGCCAGCCACGGGCTGCAGCCAAAACAGTCCGTTATTTGTCCTAGCGATAAGAAGCTGACGGAGGACACGTGGCCTTCCCAGGGCTACAGAAGGGGCCATTGGAATTCTGGCAGGTATTGCCCTGAAGATGCCACCTGGGTGGCATTGTCACCTGGACATGTGAAGTCTTCCCTGCACAGGATGCCATCCCATTTATTCGGATCTTTAACAACTTTGAGTAACATCTTACAGTTTTCTGGTTATGAGCGACTCATGTCCTAGATATTTCTCTTCTCTTGGGTGCTATGGTCAAGGGAACTGTTTCCTCGATTTACTTTTCGGGTCGTTCATTGCTAGTGTTTTGTGGCACTGTGAAATATATATATATATATATATACACACACACCCCTTGGAATCCCTGAAGTAGTGAGTGTCTTTTGTATGTTGAGGAGGTGACAGTCAGCCTTTGCTGCTCACCTGAAAGACCAAGGCAGGAGGAGGAGGTTGGGACATCGAGCCCCTTCCCCTGGAGGGAGAGGGACTGAAGGTTAAGTCGATCACCTGTGCTCAGTGACGTAATCAGTCACGTTGACAAAATGAAGTTTCTATAAAAACCCAAAAGGACACAGTTCCGGAGGCTTCTGTGTAGCCGAACATGGAGGTTCCTGAGGGTGGTGTGGGGGGGCTGGGGCTCCATGCCTGCTCCCTCTTCCTGTCCTGCTGTCATCTGTATCCTCCATAATACCCGCTGTAAAAAATGGGTGGACAGAAGTAGTGCTTCCCTGAGTTCTGTGAGCCCCTCTAGCAAACTAGCCAAACCCAAGGAAGGGGCTGTGGGAGCCCCAATTTACAGCCAGTTAGAGAAGCACAGGCCACCACCTGTGCTTGGGTGTTCTCACGGGACTGAGCCCTTAGCACGGAGGCTGGGACATTATCTCCAGGTGGGCAGTGTCAGCATGAACTTCATTCAAGGATGCCAGTGGGTGTCCACAATCTGAGCCCCACATCTGGGCCACCAGAGTGCTCTGTGTCGCGAGGGTGAAGCAGGAGCAGCCCGGTCTGTTACTTCCTATTCCTTATGAGCAGGAACACAACGGATTTTGGTACCTTCATCTTGTATCCTGCAACTTCACTGTCTTTGCTTGTTGGCTCTGGTGGCATCTTTGTGGATTTTGGGGATTCTCTACATGTAGAGCAAGTTTTACTTCCTCCTCCCCAGCAGGGATACCTTTCATTTCTTCCCTTGTTGGTTGCTCCAGAGGGAATTTCCTGCAGACTTCCTCTGTTCCTGGGGTTTAGGTGGGCTTGACCCTGCTCTGCCCGTCAGTCATCAGAGCCCATCTGCTCGCCCCCAGGCATGGGGTCAGGATGGCATTCGACCCACTTCAGGACTTCAGCTTCTCGGGAGGAAGGTTCTGGAAAAGATGATGCCTCTTCCTCCCCGGGGGAATTTGAAGTCTGGAATTGTGGGAGTCACTCCTTCCACCACAAGAGAAGTGGCTGAACAGGGTGGTGACGCAGGAGGGAAGAGCCAGAGACTTGCGGGGACCTAGGAGGGACCGTGGTCACTATGCGTCTCTGGCACTAGTGGCCTCTGAAACCCTCCCCTTGGCATTTTTGTTGCATAAGCCATGAGATCTGATTTTTTTTTTCCCTTTTGCATACATCAGTTTTGGTTCGCTATGATTTAAGGTTTTTGCTTAAAGTGTTTTAGAAGTTCCAGGGCACATTGTGTATCCTTAGCTTAGTTTAAATTTGCCTGTTCTGGTTGTTTCCCTTACATTTTTTACCTAGTCAAAAAGCTAATAAAGATGTGGTACAGGTGCAAGGAGATTCTTTTAAATGAGATAAAAGCCTCTTTTTTTTTTAAAAAAAAAATTATCTTTTTATAATGTATTTTTTTTCAAAATAGTTTTAAGAACCTATGTTCATTCTTTGATATGAAATGAGAAAAAAGAAATAAAGAAGAAGAATTGAGGGGAAGTGGGGACAGGTGAGATGGGGGGAGTGAATGAGGAAACGGGGTGAGGGGAGGAGAAAGGGGAAGGGGCCCTAGTTGGCCTCTAATGTGCCTCCCCCAGTGGGCTGGCCCCAGGGGCTGCTGGGAGGAGGGTGTCCCCCCCCAGGGGCTGCTGGGAAGAGGGTGTCCCCCCTCCAGGGGCTGCTGGGAGGAGGGCGTCCCCCCCCAGGGGCTGCTGGGAGGAGGGCGTCCCCCCCCAGGGGCTGCTGGGAGGAGGGCGTCCCCCCCCCAGGGGCTGCTGGGAGGAGGGCGTCCCCCCCCCAGGGGCTGCTGGGAGGAGGGTGTCCCCCCCAGGGGCTGCTGGGAGGAGGGTGTTCCCCCCCCCTCCTCCAGAGCCTCACCACTGGGAGGTTCCAGTGTCCTTGGGTGCAGCTCCCCTGGGCCAGGCTGTCCCTGTCCCCTGAGGTCAGTGGGCAGCTGAGGTGCCTCCTCCTCCACCCCTGCTTTTCCCAGGGGCTGGCTCCTGGGAGCTCATCCAGCCCCCCCCCGCCCCCCCCCCAGAGCTGCAGCTCTGTGGTTGGGTCTGCCTCCTCACTGCACAGACTAGACACTGTGCTGGGCACAAGGACACAGAGCTGCATCAGGCGGGAGGACACGGACACTGATGTGCATACTAGCCAGACAGAGGGTGTGTCTAATTTTAGAGGTGTGTTTAGAATTAGAGGGGGCGCAGAACAGGGAGGGATAAGCTCGAAGCAAGCCAGTCTTCACAGAAGGTGGGCTGGGCCTTGAAGGAGTGGTAGGAGTTTATCAGGTGGACCATGGAGGAAGAGGGCAAGAGGAGCTTCCCGGACTCATCCTGTGGCCACGTGGGAGAACCCGGAGGAGTGCTGGAAGGGAAGATGGTGAGGGCAGGGGAGCCCTGCTCTTCCCTGGGGTTCACCTGTCTGCTCTCCTGTGTGATGTTCAGCGTGTGGTTCTCCTCAGTGATTGGCACATCACATCCACATGAAATCCATGCTCCACCCCAGGCCACACAGTACAGACAGGTCACTCCAGAGTGTAGTGCCAGGAGAACCAGCTTCTCCCTGCCTCACGCCCCAACTGTGGACTTGGGGTCTCATCAGCCTCCCTCTCACCTTCAGCCCAACCTGCCCCTCCCATCACCTTCCACCTTTATAACAGCACCCGTCCCCACCAGCTAGCCACGCATAGGGTGATCAACTTGTTCCAGTTTGCCTAGACTTTCCCACATTCAGCATGCAATGTCCCGCCTCCTGGAAACCGCTCCACCCCAGGCAGACCAGGACTCCGGTCATCGCTAGCCCACGGGTGGCTTCTGCCATGCTCTCAGGCTGGGCCCAGCATGGTGCCCTCCACGCTCCTCTTCAGAGGCAAAGCTGCGTTCTTACAGGGGCCTAGGAAGCCCTCCTGGTCTGGAGCCCACTGCCCTCTGCTCTGCCCATCCGGCTCCTCACCCACTGGGCTCCAGCAGCATGGGCCCCTTCTTGTCCGTGCAAGCTGCCGTTCACTGTGGGGCCTCTGCACCCATGTCCTGGCTGCTTGGCTCACAGCTCCTTCAGGGAGACTCCCCCACTCCCCTGTGCCCCTGCGTCCCCTCCCGAGCCTGGCTTCCTTTCCTCCAGCACCCCTGCTTGGCCACTCTGCCCACTGGAGATGAGCAGGGTCTGCTTCTTGCTGAGCCCTTACCCCTACAACACTGCACAGCCTGCCAAGTGCCGATGATGAGTGAGTGGGTGAAAGAGCTCACTCAGTTAGGGTGGCTAGGAAGGGGCAAGGGCCGCTCTTCCTAAAACGCCTCCCCCCATGTTATCCCCCAGCTTTCCAGACAGAGAACCTCTGTGGTCTGGAGGTCCCTCCCCAGTCAGTGGCCGGCGCTGGGTCGCGCTATGTGGCCGCTTCACCACCAGGTGGCGCTGGCGCTCGCGTGTCTTCCCGGGCTGGCCAGAAGCACCCAGGCGCGACTCTGCTCCCACTAGCGCTGCCCAGAGTAGTACCTGGGGCTGCACCTCTGCTGCTCGGTGTCCGCACCTCTGGGAGGGGCTGCTGTGATGGCTTGCGCTCTGGGGGTGTGTGGATACTCCAGTCCCTGGGCGCTGGGCCTCTACCCTAACCTGAGCAGAAGTTTCAAAGCCTAGGAGAGGATGTGGGGCCGCAGGGGGCTGACGCTGAGCTCTAGATTCTGACCCTGCTTCTCCAGGAAGCAGCATCAAACCAGCAAGCGAAACTGTCAGCCTTCCTTGTGCTCCAGGAAGAAGAACTTGGAGTTGCGCTTGACGAATCCGTCACTGTTACCCCGACTGTCTCCCAGATTCCTACCCATAGGCCCCTGCACTAGTGTGTCAGTGGGAGGCAGTGCACAAGCCTCAGCGCAGCAGAACAGCACCCCCACAGCTTGTGGGAAACAGGAGCCAGACTGGCTGAAACTGAGCCGCATTCTAACAGGACTCCCAGGTGACTCATGGACCCTGCCAAGCAGGGGAAGTGCTGCAGAGGATGGTGTGGGGCAGGGAGGCAGGGTTGTCAGGGCCTGCCTCTGGCAAACTCTCCACTGGGCCAGGGCTGAGACGGAGGACACAGGAGTCCTTCTTCCAGGAGACGGTCCTGGCACGGGCCAAGCCGCTGTCCTGGGACCTCTCTGTAGGCAAGGTGGGCTGTCAGCTCACCAGAGAGGGTAGAGGGCTGTGGGCATGTGTGTAGGGTGCTGGGCAGTTGGGGATGGCCTCAACAGCTGTCCCCTTGGTGGAAAAACACAAAGATAAACTTCATGGACCTGCAGGCTGTGCTTAGGGCCTGCCTGCTGAAGAGGTGGCACGTGAAGGAGTAGAACCGGGGGAGAGGGGCTGGTGTTGCTCAGGGGGCGGTCGTTGCCCTGCAAGCCTGGGGCCCTGGGCTTGATTTGCAGCACAGCGACACCAAAACAAACCCCCACACAAAAACCAGGGTGTTTTAGTCAGCTTTTTTTGTTCTTGTGACCAAAGGACCTGACAAGAACCACGTGGAGGAGAGGAAGTTCATAGGGGGCTCAAGGTTTCAGGGGTCTAAGTCCCTAGATGGCTGACTCCATGCTCTGAGCCCAAGCCGAGGCAGCACATCCTGGTGGAAGAAAGCGGCTCAGGATGAACCGTAAACCCCAGAGGCACACTCCCCTGGCCGCCTCCTCCAGCACACCCTCCCTGCCTTCAGTGGCCACGGTTAGTCCCTATCAGTGGATTAGTGCACTGGTTACGTGACACCTCTCATATCTAATCCTTCCACCTCTGAACATTCTAGCATTGTATCTCACATGAGCTTTTGGGGGGGAGGGAACATCTCGTATCTAAACCATAATGGGGGAAAGAAAGGGGCTACATCCAGTCAGAAAGGGGCTTCTCAGTGGGGGGTGACTTTGCCCACTTGGGAAAACCAGCTATGTCTGGAGATAGTTTTGATTGTCACTCCTGGTGCTTGAGGGTGGGGCTGCTATGGCATTTAGAGCCGCAGAGGCCACAATGCAAAGGACGCCCCCGTAGCCAAGGCCCCGTGTCAGCAGTGCTGAGTCTGAGGGGGATGAGAGAAAGTATCAGGCATTGCTTGGCTCTCTAGCCCAGTAGCCCCACGTCCCCGGCTCACCTCCACTGGTCTCCAAAGCAGGGATCTCAAGCTGTGTCAGGAATGACTGCAATTATGGCCCCCATTGACTATAGGACCAGGGCTCTGGCCGGGCCGATGCCATGCTCGGTAGGGAGTCAAGCTCACCAGGGGCCTGAGAACTGGTCAAGTCCCCTCCTTAGTTGCCAGGATGTCAGCACTCCACCACCCAGGGACTGTGGGTGGCTTCTGACTGCAGGACTGGTCCTCCCCAAGGCTGAGACAAGCTCTAGCCAGCCTGCTGCTGCGCCACAGCTGGGCAGTGGGGAGGGAGGGGACTCTGGGGAGCACCACCCTGAGATGATGGGTCCTCCGTGGCGATTGCCATGGTTCTGGGTATGCAGCCCGTCCCACCCTGCTCCTGCTGGGGTAGACCCCAGTGCCCCACCTACACGTAGGTTGGCCCAAGAGACTTATTTTCAATTATTTTGGGAAAAACAATTAAAAAAAACCCCAAACAGCCTCACTTTGCTCAAGAGAACCAAATCCTTGGGCTGGCAAAACATTATTTTCCTTTCTTTTCTATTCTTTCTTCTTCCTCCTTTATATTTGGTGGTTATTTTTAATTTAGGCTTTGTCTTTCATAGGAATTTATCCTGACTAGGCCATTTTCCATAACATTTTTCTTCAGTAACTTTCTCCAGAATGTATAGTTGATATTTATTTGACTATTGTAAGTTCCACGAGATCAGAAGCTGTCTCTCTTCCTTCACCCACTCGATACGTCATACTCACCCATCCATTCATCTGTCCACTCACCCACTCTCCCATCCACCCACCTGTCTGCCATTCAACCTATTTATCAGCCCATCCATCCACTCACCCATCCATTCACTCATCCTTCCTCCAGCCAAGAGTTCATCCATCCATCCACCTGTCTGCCTGCCAATCCATCTATCGGCCACGTCCAGAGTGTCTACCTTCTGTTCAGCTCTACGGAAGATTTTACTCTCATGGAGAGATCTTTCTAGTGGAGGATCGAAATCCACAACACAGAGTGTCAAAGGCAGCTTGATTGATCTGCCCAAAGTCCTATGGAACCAAAGAGAAGGACTAGCTAACTTGTGGGGGAATCAGGGGAGGAAAGCCACAGAGGACAGGGCAGGGCAGGGGACTGGCAGGTATCTAGAGGGAGCAGCCAGTGAGTGGCTCATTAGCACTGAGGCTTGAGCCGTGGAAGTGAAGACAAGGCGGAAGTTAGGACCAGGAAGTTGTGAAAGGCCTCCAGGGACATCCGAGGAAATTGCATGGAAGCTGTGCAGAATGGGAGCTCTTGATGAGAGTTCTGGGCAGCACTGAGCTTTGGGTGGGTGTTTTTAGGTGTCTCTGGGAGCAGAGACTGTAGCTTGGAACTGCAGCTTCAAAGCAGAATCACAGAGGGCCCAGGGTGCCTTCCTAATTGTCTCCGCACTCTCTAGTAGGTTTGGAAACCTCTGTTCTAGGGTCATACTTCCCGGTGACACCCAGAGGGCCTCCATGATAGCCATGGCGCCTGGCCTCTAGCCCGGGGCAAGGAGCGGGAAGGACTTATTAACTGTGCAAGGCACACAGTCTGTACGTGGGGCTGAGAGGTGGCGCTACCCAGGGAACCCAGGGAGCACTGGCCACAGTGGGGACCATGGGACCTTTGGAGCCAGACTGAGGGGCCAAACCCCAGCTGCATCCCTTATGTGCTGAGGTGGCTTAAAATCGGCCCACAGGTTCTTTTTTTTTTTTTTGAGGTGAAAGAAAGTTGTTAAGTTTTAACTCAGTGTAGAAATTCCCCAGGGCACAAGCCTCTCAAGACAGTTCAGAGTGACAGGTGTGAGCGAGACTCATGTGCGGGATGGGACAGAGCTCTCCTCATGCTTGACCCAGGTCTGATGGCCAAGACCCAGGTAAGCATCGGGCCAAGTGAAGGGCACCTGCAGAAAGGCAGGCCCAGCATATGCAATAGCCCTGTGCCGGCCTATGGGACATTTAGCTGCTGTCACGGCGTGCCATCTCCAACCTCCTTACAGGGCTGCCCCTTGGCCTTGTGCTTTCCACGATCCCCTATCATGTTCCACCTGATCCCTACCCCACACCAAATGTCTATGGCCGAGCCAGAATATAAGGGTGCTCACTGCCTGAGCCGAAAGGGCAGATGGTTGCTCCCCACTGCACATAGCTGTACCACCTGGATTGTCTAGGACGAGCTCTTCTTGGGATCTTAAACCTAGTGACATCTGTGAAGATCCTTTCTCCAGTAGGGACTGGAATCCAGGGTATGGATAGACCTTTTTGGTGGGTACCCATCACCCTGCTATGGATGGCTTGGTATCTAAGCAGTGACCCGAGGAGTAACCCTCTGGTAATCCTCTCACCACCTGAATGACTGCACTGTGTTCCTTGGGGTAGATCCAGTGTCAGTCCTGCCACCAGTCTTGGGGTCACTTGTCCCTGCAGCCTGTTGCAAGTAGAGGATTCTACAGGCTTAGAGGCCACGCAGGACGCAGGACGGCAGGATGGACCCTAGAAATCACTCTGGCCAAATCTGAGCTGGGGCCTTCACAGCCAGCCTTTGTTTTCCCAAGTACACCAGCTCGCTTCCACCCACGGTTTCTCTGGAGTCAGGCGAGGGAAGCGTTCCTGGGGACATGTGTCCTCTGAATCATATGACTGTTCTGATTTACACGATCATTTCTTCAGCTCTGTATTCCCAGAGGGAGAGAACTGCTACCGGACATCACCAAAGATTCACACGTAAGCACAAAGCAAGCCTGAAAGAAAAATCGTATTTGCAAAAACACAAAGAGCCAATGTTGCAAGGGTGGCTTCCCCAGTGACAGAAGAGCCCAGGAGCCAGCACCCAGTGAGGGGGAGAAGCCTCCCTCCCTGGAGGGACTTTTCAAGGTTCTTGCTTTTTAAGGCCAGCTTTTAAAGAGAGCAGCTTTAACTTAATCCTTCCTCAGGCTCCCTGAACTTGCCATCCCCTTTGCTCCTCCCTCCTCCCCTCTCTTCTCGCCCTCCTCCTCCTTTGTCCCCTTCACAGTTTCTGTTTGCAGGTTGCAGATAATACTTCTCAGCCCAAGAGTTTCAGGAGATTTGGGTGCACTGTCCCTTTAAGGGTCACAGGGTCTGTTTTCTGTGCTCAGCAAGTTTGTCTATTTGCAGGATGAGGCCAGCAGAGATCAGAGCCTTGGGGGGGGGGGGTGGTAGGGGAGCGGGGCAGGACCAGAAGGAGGGGAGAGGAACTGTCAGGTTCTGATAGTGTTGGAGGTCTGGACCTTAGGCCAGTGCTCTCTCCTGAGGTGTCACAGGGAAGGGACAATACTTGGTAGGCAGAGGGACAGAGGATGGCTTCTGCAGGGTGGAGCTGGCTGTTTGCAGGGCCTGCTGTGCTGGTTGGGAGGAGGGCACAGGAGGCCAGGCGTGATTCTCCCTGATGACCTGGGACAGTGCTCTATGGGAGGTTGACCTAGACAGAGGACAGGTGGCTGCGTCCATCCCACCTCCACTAACAGCAAACAAGCTGGTCTCCAGAAAGAAATAAGAAGTACTCGCTTTCAGGGAATCTGTTCCAAGACCCCCAAACACAGATAGTACCAAACCCTATGTGTGCTAAGTTTTTATTCACGGGTGGAGATGGCATGCTGTGAATTTGGGGAGGATAAAAATTAACTTATACATTAGGTACAGTAAGAAATTACCAACAAACATAAATCTTAGCAACCTCAGTATACAATTTTTTTTTTCTTTCCTTATTAAATCAAGAACTTTCACCTTTTCACTTACAGGAGACTCTTTATAGCTTCTCCTTAGCATACTCAATTGCCAGCTTTGGGGACATTGTTAAGTAAAATAAGGGTGAATTGAACACAAGAACTGCAATACTGTAACAGTTGATCCGATAACCAAGATGGCTATTAAGTGAGTAACGGGTGGGTAGCATATATTGTGGAGATACTCTGAAGAAAGGAATGATCCATGACCCCAGGCAGGATGGAGTGAAATGGCACAAGATTTAATTCTGTCTCTCAGAATGACATGTAATTTAAAATCTGTGAATTATTTATTTTTACTTCTGGAATTTCCCACTTAATATTTTCAGACTGTAGTTGACCACAGGCATCTGAAAGAATGGAAAGTAAAACCACAGATAAGGGGAAACTACTGTAGTAAAACGTGCCCAAGTAACTGCTGTATTAGTGTCCTGGGACTATCATAAGGAAGTACTCCACACTGCGTGGCTTGAACCGTGTAAAGTCATGACTCATAGAGGCCTGAGTTCAGATCAAAGTGTGGTCAGGGGCAGGATTGGTTCCTCCTGAGGAGGGATCTGTCTCAGGCCCCTCCCTGGCCTCTGGGCTTCTTTTGCATTACCTGCCCTCTGCCTTCACCTCACCTGGCTCTCTCCCTGTCCAGAGTCTGAGTTCCAAAGTTCCTTTTAAAAGAGAAGACCCGTCCCACTGGATTTGGGGGCACCTTGCTCCATGGGACCTCATCCTATCTAGTTTCCTCTAGGATGATTCTATTTCAGAGGTCACTTTCTTTGGTATTGGGAGTTAGGACCTTAATGTGTATTTGGGGAGGATAAAATTCAAGCACAACAACTGTGGACATCCTGGGCAGCTATGGGAGCTCAGACTGAATTTGGAACAGAGGCTATAGCCCAAAGGTTAGGGGTTTTGTTTGGCTTTTATTTTCTTTTGTTGAGGAGGACCAGGCAAAAGAAGGAATAACAAAGCCCTCGGCCACTCAAGTCTGTGGAGGAAGGCTGGGCTGGTCAGCAAGCCGGACAGTGGGCTGCAGCCCAGTGGAGCCAGCTGATGAGAGGCCTAAGTTTGAAGGTCAAACCATTAAAAGTACGACCCGAAATCAAAGAATTATTTTAAATTAATAATACAGGAATAAGGAAGGTCTTTCTAAGCACAGCATAAAACAGACCTTGGAAAGGAAAATACCAGTGAATTTCACTGCATATAATAAGAATAGTCTGCAGGAAAAAGACATAAGAAATAAAGAGATCACTAATGAAGAAATCTGTGAGACAAAGGCAGACTGGGAAGGAGATCTGCAAATCATACCCCGACCAGGGGCTGATTTCCTCCCTATGAAGCAAGGCTTGTCAAGCCAACATGTAGGGCAGCTTGGCAGTATCTTTAAAAGCAAAATACGCATATTATTATATATTTTTTAATCCCATCAATCTCACTTCTAAGAATCTATTCCATGGAAATCAAAGAGATTTATTGCAGGGTTACTTGTTGTACCAAAAAAAAAAAAAAAAAAAAAGCAGCTGTCTAGAAAATTCTTCGACAGAGCACTGGTTATATAAATGATCCTATATCCATAAAAGAGAATATTATTTTGCAGTTTAAAAAGAGTGACGTGTCAGTGTGCTGATAAAAATTTACAGTGTCTATTACATTTTTAACAAGTAATTAACCCTGGGCCAAAATTCACGCTCCCCTTTGTGTAATGAAAGATGAGTCTGTATGAATGCGTGTGGTGCATGCTGGAAGAGGAGGAGGACATTTCTGGAAGAGCCTCCAATTGGCCCTATAGGTTCTGCCTGGGTGGAGGAGCTGGAGGCTGGAAGGGTGTGGAGTTTTCCCTTACGTATTCTTTGATGCTATTTGGATATTCTATCACGTGCAAGTGCTATTTTAATTTGAAAACACAAAGAAAAAAACATCAACCTTCTGTGTCAGCAAAGGGGTGTTGCTCTGGGTGGTCTTACATGCTCTTCCTTAACACCAGGTTGAGGACAGTGACGGGCCAAATTCAATTGCTTTAGACTGGAGCAAATGAAGGGAGATTAGCCACCCCAGCTGATGGGTGGTCGAGGCAGAAAGTCAGGTGAGGCCCATCTGGGAAGGAAAGAATTTAGGATTTAGACGACATGTGGCATGGTGGGGTGCAACCGCCACACCTTCACTCTCTCTGTGACATGCTGATCAGGACACAGGTAAGAATTTGGCCAAGGCCTGGACGCCACTGAACCGGAGTGCCAGGATGCCAACACCCTGGAGGAGGGGTGGAAAGATGAGTGGCAGCAGGGGTGGGGTGGCCTGTGGGGCCCCGGGGGCTTTTCCTAAAGGCGTGCACATTCGAGGAGCTTGTTTCTGGAGAAAGTTACAGCTGCGTGGAGAGACGGTTGTGAAAGGAGACAGAACTGGTCAGGGTCAGGGCCGCCTGTAGGAGGCCACGACGTGAGCTTCCCTGGTTGCACAGGTGTGCCCCGGCCTGCAGGAGTAGGCAGTGGGCTGCCAATGGAGGGGCCTTGGGCTGAGGGCGCTGGCCTCTCCCAGCACTCAGAAGAGTGGCCCCAAGCCCTCAGAGGCGCTTCTGTGCAGGGCTTGGTTCAGGACAGCTTGACCGGAGCGTCCTAGGTTGGGGCCCCTGGAGGGAGAAAATTCACTGGGCTGCCCCAGGATCCCCACAACATGGATTATATGCCACAAGGTAAAAGCTCCCAGTGACCAAGGTCTCTCCCCTTGGGTTGCAGTACAAACAGGCAAACACTTTCCAAAGGGGGAGACCTGCCCCTTCCTTCCTAGGCTGACTGCATGGAGCTGGTTCAAGCCCTTCTTTGTGTCCCTGGGCCACCAGGCTGAAACCTCAGCTGTTCTTCTGTCCTTCCCTGCAGACCTGGCCCCGGGAGATTGGAAGGTGGCTGGAACGAAGGCTGCTCTAACAAATGGTTCAGACAGCTACATGTTTGGGCTCCTTTTCTTTGATTTATAGCTCCGGGCTTTTTCCACTCATGGTTGGAATTGCTTCTCGTTTTAGAGCCAGTTTCAGCAAACTCCTCCCCACTGCCTTTTTTTTTTTTTTTTCTGCTTCTAGTCCACTCTGGTCTGGGGAGCCAGTCACCTGAACTCGTGAGGATTTCTTATTTGGAAGGAAAGAAAAAAAGGAAGGGAGGGAGGGAGGGAGGGAGGAGTGAAGGAAGAGACCCGGGCCCTGCTGGTCTTCATGTCCGTCCTGGGTGCTGGGTCAAAGTCGTATCAAAATGCTGGTTAATGTGTGTCTTTTGGGGTAGCATTTCTCCCTTCATTTTGGGGTTCTTGGTTGCATTTCAAAAAAGTGCTGGGTGCTTGCAAAATGTCCTTGTCCTATTTATAACCGATTGAATCGTCTGGATGATTTAAAACTTTGTGCTCCCTGGGCCCACCATCCACAGTGGGAGGTGTCCCTCTGGTCTGATCTGTTCCAGGTATAAAACACGTGGATGAGGAGGACTGGTTTTTGGTTTAGCTGATTTTTTTAAAGGGCCTGGCAGACAGGTCTTTCTTCTTTTTCCTCTCATCAGGATAATTTTAGAGCTAAAGTGTTCTAACACATTTGAATTATATATGATGGGATTCCCAGCTCATCTCATTGAGATTCCACCTAAGAAAGAATTGCCAGCTAATAGGGAGGATGAGCACTTTTTCTAACTTGACATTTTTAGACGTTGGAACCATCTGTCATTTTACAGGAGAGTAGAGACGCTACTAGAGACATGCCAGTGTTTTAAAAGCAACCTTTCCTCCCTGATTGTCTACTTCATTTCAGGTTCCAAGCTCTGCTCTTTCCACCCTCCTTTAATGATCACTGACCGTGAGCTGGGCAGGTGTCTCATCAGATACAGAATCCAAAGTCCAGGGAAATGAGAGGTCGCTATCAGGACGCAGATCATCAGCAGCATCAAGACCCGAGTGCACGGGTGACCGCAAGCCCAGGGCTTTTCCCAGTGAGAATCCCCCCATCTCTCGTGGAACGTGTGATATGACCTGCAGCTGGCCAGCTTGTTGGTGACATTGGGTTGTGACCTCTGGGTCGGGAAGGGGTGGGGTCAGATGAAGTGCCCACGGTCATTTACTAATGAGATGTGTCTGTGAAGATACTTGGCCAGAACCAGACTTGGCTGCTTAATAAGTATTTCCCTTAGTCCTACTATTTTGGAAAAGTTATTTAAGAGACACAGCAACATGATGGGTGAAGTGTTGGCTCAAGTATCAGATCCGAGAGACTATGATGGTAGTGAAGATGCACTTGGTTGTGTGTTAGAGATGTGCATCTGTGTGCGTGTGCGTGTGTGCGTGTGTGCGTGCGTGTGTGCATGCATGTGTGTGCATGTGTGTGCGTGTGTGTGTGCGCGTGTGTGTGCGTGTGTGCGTGCGTGTGTGTGCGTGCGTGTGCGTGTGTGTGTGAGTGTGTGTGCGTGCGTGTGTGCGTGTGCGTGTGTGTGCGTGTGTGTGTGCGTGTGTGCGTGCGTGTGTGCGTGCGTGTGTGTGCGTGCGTGTGCGTGTGTGTGTGAGTGTGTGTGCGTGCGTGTGTGCGTGTGCGTGTGTGTGCGTGTGTGTGTGTACACACGTGCAGCGTTCCACACAGCTGCAGCCGTCTGCTTCTCTGTCTATGGGCATTCAGGAGGGAATGAGAAGTCTTGCTCCAGAGAAGCTTATAGGACTCGTTGCTTTCCAGAAGCTGCCCTTTCAGAGTGGACAGACCCCCATGATGAAGTAAATGGGCCTGGCCTCTGACGGCCCACCACCCTTGGTGGGAGGAAACCCTGGATGATCCTGTGCTCTGGGCTCACTTCTCACCACACATTGGAATCCAATGGGCTCCCCGGGAGGGCGGCTGGAGGCAGACTCATGGGCTGAATATGTTTTCTCTCTTCTCTGTGCTTTTTGAAGGGGCTCAGTGTTCCTCTCTTTCTGTCATCAAAGCTCCCCACCCCTATAAGGACACCTCTGCAGCTCGGCTGGGCTGGAATTCCAGGGTGTGACTCACCCGACCCTCCTTCCTTCCCACAGTGCCTGGTTCTGAGCACACAGTAGGCACTCAATAGTTTCTCACCCTTCCTATCTCTCTCCCTCTGTCCTTCCCTCCACCTCCCCTTTCCCTTCCTTTCAAGAATTCATAGTCTTTACTACCGAGTGTCAGAAAGGCCACCTGTCATCCTGGCCATTCCGGTGTCGAATCGAAACCAACCAAATCCCACCCTTGTTAAAAACCCCTTCCTTCTTAGTGTAGGGGTATGTTGAAAAGGAGTTTAATTAATGTACAATGTAATTATTTGAAAACATCCACTTATGTGGCAAATTACCCACTGCTATGATTCTTTATGTTGCTATTATGAACTGTTCAATGTTCAAAGATGTATCATTTCTCATTTATTTACTCTTTCACATTCTAATCTTTCTATTCTACAGCACGAACCTGATAAGAACTAAAGTTGTCTCTTGGTATTGGTGGGGAGATACCAAAATCTGAGGGTGCCCAAATCCTTCAAGTAAATAATAGTGTAATCTACGTAAGCCTCCAGGGTTCTTCAAGTCACCCTTCTAGGGTTAGAATCCCTAACCCAGTGTAAATAGATGCCATGCCGAGCTGTTTAGAACTAATGACAAAGAAAGGGTCTGTGTCTGCTTGGGTAGATGGAACTTTTCTTTTTCTTTTAAGAATATTTTTCTTGTGCAGTTGGCTGAGTTGGCAGACATGGAACCCGTGGATCTGGACCCTGACTGTATTCCTCTCCAATCTGTGTTTAAGTTTATAAAAGCTCAAGGACTGCCAACCACAAAACTTGCCGTAAAACTCCTGTTTGTTGAAATGACTGGGTGCTCTGTGGGGTGAGCCATCAGCCTCAGTGGCTGGCACGGTGGAGCCTACATCTTTGTATTGGCAATGGGTATGACCAGGCAAAAGGCCTCGGCCTGAGCGTTTTCAGCAACCTCACATTTGAATTTGCTGAAGGACTAATAGTATTCCCTGAATTTTGGGGACAGTACCATAGTTACCAAGTGGGCACCTGGACCACTTAATCTGTGCCTGCCATCAAGGTACACGAGCTGAGAGGTTCCACAGAGCCCCTCTCTTTCCAAATAAGGAAATGGGTGTGACCTGGATAGGTCCAAGCTCCTATTAGTGGGGGGATTTCCATCACTTCTTGGTTCAGACCGAGCAAGCTGAGCCACATTTGGAGGAGGAAGGATGGAGAGGGAGACTGTGAGGGCAGCTGGCCAGCTGTGGGGCAGATGGGTTCTGTGTCTCCTAGGGCCCAGGAGCATGTGTCAGGACCCCCCCCCAAACCCCCCAAGGGCCTTCATTCTGGGCTTGAAGCAAGAGACTCCCCCCCCCCCCCGCCGCCCGGGGTCTGCGATGGTCTCAAGTCATTCCTGAATCTTGATTTTCTGATGCTCTACCTTCAATGTGGGCTGGGAGTTGGGGAATAAGCACTTGCTCTGTGGCCTGCGGAGCCCTGGCAGCTCTGGAGGGAAGGGAGGAGGGTGCAGCCTCCTGGATGGAGGAGGAGGAGGACTTCTGAAGGTACCCCCAGGCGTCTTGCTCTCCTGCTTCTCCACTGGCCTCGGCTGGAACCGCCCCCGCCACAGCTTCTGCCCCCGCCACAGCTTCTGCCCACTTCTTGGTGGTTACGGGTCCCCTTTGTAGCTCTGCTCGGTTTTTGGCAAGAGCTGAGATCTAATAAAGTCAGTGGGGTGTCGTGAGAGAGGGCTGGAGGCCACCTGGCAGAGGTGGAATCCGTGTCGTTAGCAGCACACCTGGGCTTACAGGAGAACAGCCATTAGGGCTCTATGGGCCCCCGAGGCCTGCTAATTCAGATGAGCTAAATCGTGCAGCGGCGGGAGGAGGCCCACTCACGGGGCTTGTTTGCTGTGATCCACTACCTTGGTCCGTCCCATGCCTGTGTTGAGGTGTTCTGCTGTACAGTTAGAAGACTGGCTCTAACTTTGGTGGATGCCTGTTTATGTTAAGCAGTTCTGGTCGGCACACTTGGACGGTCTTGGGGTTTGCGGCAACGGCCTCCGAGGTGTGGGTCCACTCGCCGAGGTCCCACGCTGAGTGGAACCCACATTCCCACTAACAGGGGTGTTCCCACTGCATTCTCTTTACAGCTCAGAAATGAGGGCAGTGTTTTTTTTTTTTTTTCCAGAATAATATCCAAGGAGCAGCATCTGGGGCGTGGGTTGTGTTTACAGTGGACATAAAGAAGCAGGGCAATCTGTTCAGCCCTACCAGTCCCATGCCCCACAGTCACCCGCCATGGGAATGATGCCCTGTCCCAGAGCCCAACTTCAGTGGCGGCGACACGGGGGCCCATGTAAACCTGTGGGGATGGGACACCGCTGGGCCTGGGACATTCTCTTTATCCTGACAGGACTTGTGGGCCTGAGGGTCAAGGCCTCCCCTCTCTCCAAAAGTTAGAGTTAAGTTAGGAGTGAATCAGGAGAATGGACAGCGCTTAAAATTCACTTTCCAAGAGACATTTATAGTTCCCCTCATCCACACGGAATACCTCCTGGACCCCAGTGGATGCCTGAAACCATGGATAATGAATAACCCTATACGCCATGTTTTTTCTTATGCATACCTATGGTAAATTTTAAATTTATAAATTAAGCACAGTAAGAACTTAACAACATTAATAATATAAAATAACAACAATAATATTTTGTGATACCATTGCCATCATCCTTATTCTTATATTTGACGGTCATTATTAGTAAAATAAGGACTACTTGAACACAAACACTACCATGTCACACAGCCAGTCTGATAATGGCTACTAAGGGACTAATGGGAGGGGTAGCCTATACAGCAAGGATACACCAGACAAAGGGATAATTTATAGTCCCAGCAAGATGGAGTGGGACGGTGTGAGAGTCTATCCCCACTCAGGATAGCAGGATATTTAAAACTTTCAAGTTTGTGTATTCCTGGAATTTTCCATTTAATAATTTGGACTATAATTAACCACAGTTAACTGAAAACATGAAAAGTGAGACCATGGATAAGAGGGACTACTGTAGAGTGATGACAATTTGACATTCTCTAAGAAACAAAACATTCTCCCTGGGATCCGTATGCTACCCAGCGATACGCCAAGGAGCCATCTACTTGGCCCAGATTTCTGAAGTTATCGCCTATAGATACAGGATTACTCAGTTGAAGTTAGAATCAAAAGACTGAATAAAACATGGTAAGTTTCATTCTTAACATAGACATGGAGAAGGAACTGATATCTACACCAGTCCTTATTTACTAGCCTCGAGAGCGCTCATTCCTTAGTGTCTCGAGATAGTCTTGCTAGTGACCAGATACACCCTGTTTATGTTCCAGTTCGGTTTTCATCTTTTTAAGAGAAGGTGAATGGATGGGAAGAAATATCCCCGTGGTACTTTCTACTTTGACAGCAGAAAATTAACGACATGCGTCTCATCTGGAGATCTATCGTGTGACCTATTTAAATGTCATGATTTTTCTTTCTGAGACGGACGGTACCAACAGCCATGCTGTGGGTATTTTCTTGTTACTTGAAGTAAAATGGATGTTAAAATGGGCTCTGGTTTGGGTGTTGAGTGTTCCCCAAGGCCCATGTGCTAGAGGCTTGGGTCCCCGGGTGTTGCTGTGGCAGGAGGGAGGTGGGGCCTTGTGGGAGGTCTTGAGGTGATCGGGGGCTTGTGTTCAAAGGTGTCTGGGGCCCCGTCTTCCTCCTGGCTTGTGAAGCAAGTGGTTTTTCTCTGCCACACATTGCTGCCTGCTGGGCTGCCTGGCCTCAGGCCCAAGGGCATGGGGTCAATTGATCATGGACCGAATTCTCCCAAACTGTGAGCAAAAATAAACCTTTTCTCTTTCTAAGTGGATCATCACAGGTATTTCATCGTAGTGATGGAAAGCTGACCATCCAAGGGTGTTACCCAAGCAATGACAAGTTTAATGACACGTGAGCAGGGATGTCACCATTTGGAGGAGGAGGGCTCAACTTCCTCTTTGTAAAGGAAGGGGGATGGGTCTGAGCTAAAGAATATGAAGGAATGTATATAGGATCAGGCCAAGACACCGGGATGGGATGGGAGGTCAAAACCGCAGTCCAGATGAGCAAGGTGGGCTTCATGGGCCTGGGACACACCAAGGGAAGAGCAGGGGTAACTGTGTGTCCCTTGAGCGTCCCTAGTGGACAGTTTCTTCCTGGGGAATCCGGACCACCTCTCCTACCTGCCCTGACAACTGTAGTCAGGAGGGGACCGTGGGAGGGAGTGACCCAGCACGGCTGGTAATTCAGGACAATTCTGCATGTGATTCTGGGATTGAAGTCCAAACGTTACTGGATGAGCTGTGATGGTGCCCAGACCTGCAGACCACTGTGCCAGAGCTGTGCCAGCTGCTGGGCAAACCGCCTCTTTCTTGCCAGAGGGTCGGGAAGGTGAGCATTGAGAACATTCTGGAGGAACAGAGGTCCCAGCTGGGGACCCCATGATATCCCTGGACTCCAGCCCTGGTCATTGCGTGCTTCAGAGGTCCCCAAGGGTACTTGCGGGGTGACACGCATGATGGCAGGATCCTGGGTGCCACTGTCTTGTGTTGACCGTGTGGTTCTCACCAGTACAGCCACCGTCACCTGAACCCGGACCTCATCTGTCTCACTGGGGTGACTTGCAATAGTGACCAGTGCACGTGATCAAATAAAGCTGGGGGCGGGGGGGGGGGTGGGGTGGGCGTTTTGGATTTTAACGCAACGAGCTGCTTCTGCATCTCTGGAACTTGCCCTTATTGATCAAGTCACAGGCGTGGCCCGGGCCACGCTTCAGCCTGTAAATGTCAGGTTCTGGGTTCCCGCATCAGTGGTGGGTGGGGAATTGACCTAGAGGCTGTTATGACTAGTGGTGATCGATGGAAACAGCGTGTCCCTTTGTCCTTGCTCCGGTCCAGGAAGGACGGAAACACTTCACCAAGTGGGAGGGACTGAGTTCTCCCTCCGCGTCCGTCCGTGGGTTGAAACTCCAACCCCCGATGTGACTGCGTTTGGAGATGGGGCCTCCAAGGAGGTGAGTAGGTTACCTGTGGTCACAGGGGGGATGGCCTCAAAGGACTGCTGTCCTTAGGAGAAGAGGAAGCCCCCGAGAGCCCACACAGCGGACAGGCCACGTGAGGACACAGGGAGGAGGCGCCGTGTGCAAGCCAGGAAGAGAGCTCTCACCAGGAGCCGAGTCTGCTGGCACCTCCATCTGGGACTTCCAGCCTCCACACTGGGAGAAGACCAATGTCGGCTGTCTCAGCCGCCCAGTCGGTGATATTTGTGAAGGTCTCTGGAGCCGACAAGTATGTGCGGCATATGAAACAGCAGATCACCACGGGGGTGGCACTGAGGAGGGAAACTCCCAGGACCAGGCCCGGGAGCACCCGGAGCGGAGCACCACGACACGCCATCATCGCCTGCAGCCGTGGGACCCAAGCCACAGATTTGATTCTGGGCGTTGTCACAACCACAGGGTGGCAGGGCTGGTCAGTTACAGAAATGACAGCACGGTCCACAAAGGAAATCAATTGAGAGGCAGAGTCCAGCTACTCTGAGTGCAAGGACATAGAAGCCTCTCTTGAGAGTAGTCCTCGACTCAGGTGGCCAGTGTGGGTGTCGATATCTGCTGCAAACACAGGCTTGGACACCCAACCAAAGCTTCTGAGCACAGGGCTACGTTTTCCTCCACTTCTGGGTGTCAAGACTGGGCTTGAGACCCTCTGGGAGAAGTGGGAACTGGGTGACTCCATGCAGCACCCCAACCCCCCCGTTGGTCACCAAGCTCCTGACGCGTATTGGAGCTGCTGAGCCCGGGGTTTTCTCCTGAAGCGTTTCCTTGGGCAGTGTGCAGCCTTGGCGTGGGGCTGGAGCGGGCCTTCTGTTCTGCAGACAGAGGAGCCCAGCGTCTGCTCAGAACCCTTCACGCCTAGAACGTGGCTTTCTAGTCATTCACTACAACACGGAACGGGAGTCTCTCTGATCCCAGAGCTGGGGCTGGGGGTGTGAAGGTGAGCCTGCCACGTCGTTTTGTATGTCAACAAGGAAGGAAAAGCTCAAAACCTGACGAGGGAATGAGGACCCCCTTGGAGGGGGTGCCCCCAGCCCAAACTGGGATAACCTGAGTGTCACAAGTAAATAATGAGGTCAGCAGATTACAACCCGCTGAATCAATAAGAATCGACGTGTCTGTAGAAATAAAGAGAGCTAGAGAAGCAGGGGAGGAGGGACGCTCTTTCTTGTAATGGAAAAAGCGCAAAACTGTAGAAAGGATTGTGCAGGTACAAGGCTGCCGTGTGGTGCTGGCTGCAGCTTAGATCTCAAAAGTCCCCCAAAGGCCAGGTGCCGGGGGCGTGGTGGGCAGACTGGCACTGTTGGGAGGTGGTGGAAGCTGGGGGGCGGGGCCTGGTTGGAGGAGGTAGGTCACCCAAGGTGAGACTTCGAAGGCTTTATCTTGTTCCCTCTGAAGCCTCGAGCCACAGTGACAGAAAGCTGACTAACAGAACTCACTTCAGAGCAATAAGGGTTCAGGGGAAAATCACCAAAGAAGGCTAAAATGAAACTGAAGGAGTACGAGGATATGTAACTGTTATCAAGGGTCTTACCCAGAAGATACTGTTTACAAAGTGGAGATAATAACTCGACAGAGGAGACGCCTGTCAGGTGCCACCTTCTACAACCACGGGAGTTGCCATCAGTCAATATGGGAAACACGTCACTGTGACATTCCTGCCAGAGGTACGTCATCTGAGTCTAATGAGGAGACCCTGCAAAACCCCACGTGGAGGAGCCTTCTACAGAACAACTGGCCTGTACCCTTCCAAAACGTTCATGTCATGAAAGATGAAGACAGAGAAAGGAGATCGGCAGGTGATAGGAGCTGAAGACACGTGGCCGCAGAGCAGGGCTGGATTTCCTTTTCCTCTAAGAGAAACTGAGGGGAAAACTGGCAAGATCAGCATCCGCTCTGCAGATCTGATGACTGCAGTGTCAACCGCCGGAGTCTTAGAACCGCACCGTGGCTTTTCCATACCGCGCACTAAATTCAAGGGTCAAACGGCACCATGCCTTTTGCCCACTCTCAAAAGATGGAAGCAGATCTCAAATGCACATACAGGCACCCACATGTCCACATCTGTCGGGAATGATGAGGCGGGGGGTCAAAACGGGAAGAGCATTCCTCTGCTCCTGGCTGCGGAGGTCGCATGGCGGGCAGGGTCAACGTGATGGGGGCGCTGAGTGGGCCCTGGAGCCCGACTCCCTTGTCAGGTGGTTGTCAATGAACTGGGTGTGGTCGGGATCCTCGGTGGGAGGCCAGGAAGTGCCTGAAGAGCCACCTAAGCCACCATGGATAGGCACTGGGGGCCACAGGGAGGAGGGAGAAGATGGTAGACCAGGGCTTCACCACTCACAGGGGACTGACGGGAGACTCGGGAGCTGATCGGGCAATCGGCTGGAGGGACGAGCCAGCACTCGGGGACTCTTGGGGCCCACGGAGGAGGAGCTGCTTGGTTGGACCACCAGGATGGGGAGGATTCAGGTTGGTTGGGGACAAAGAACCACAGAGAGCAGCGTGGGAAAGCCAACGAGGAGAGAACCCCAGAGTTCCTGATGCGGGTTTTCCAGCCGCAATCCATGCTAGGGAAAATGATTTTTATCTAAGAAAGTTCCTTCATGCCATGGCTGAACATTCAAGAGTTCATGGTGATTATTCTGGTCCAAGATTCAGCAGTTGAGTGGACCCACAGCCAAGGCATATCCTTGGGTCTTTGTGAGCTTGCCGCCTGCCACGTATTTAGGTTAGGTGGTGACTAGAAAGCTTAAATAATGTCTCGGGGGTGGGTGGTGGTGGGGCGCCCATTGATAGCAGCTTCTCCATATGACTGACAGTATTTCCAGGGGGGTTGTAAAGGGTGCCTCGATGCATAGCAGAGTCCCACAATTGCCCCGTAGAAGGCAAGGCTTTCTGTGTGGATGTGGATGAACAGCAGAGAGGGAGTGTTTTCGTAGGTGACTTATTATTGTAGGTCACTCGGGAAGCAAGCTGGGGGTGCAGGCAGGGGTGAGTTTGGACAATGAAGGGAGGGAATGGAGTTTAGGACCTTCACCCTCCAAATGAATTGATGCTAAGAATAAGCGTTGCTGTGGGAGGAGGTGGGGAACTCGGAGCTGTGGGAGTGCTCTTCAACAAAGCGAGCAAAACGGAAATCGGGGAGTTGGTGCAAACACCCGTTAAGCAAAAATGCTCTTATTCTTTTATCTTTTTCTTTGAAAACGTGATGTTGATAATAGTACTGTTTACCGATGGAGCTCTGCTCTTGAGCAGAAGTTCAATTTTAGCTCCCTGAAAGGTCAGGGAACCTCTGCTCCCTGTTATATTTTCATTCAGGGAGAACGCAAACGTGGAGAGCAAATGCAAATGATTTCTTCTGTGTGGGGACAGTGGATGGAGCCTGCTCCTGCTTCCCCAGGACCAGCCATGCTGGCTGGGGCTCAGGAACAACCACAGGAGCAGGTCCAAGTGCGACTCCGGCTGGGAGTGTGCGCGAGCTGCGTGGTCTTCCCGGGGAGCCCCGCTCTGCATTTAAAAATTTAAAATGTTCCTCTTACAGACGTTATTCCATTTCGCACTGTACTGTAATTTGTTTTTATGTCAGACTCATCATCTAGAACAGGGGAGCGCTAAACATGGTCTTGACATTTTTAAATGGCTGGAAAGGAGCCAAAGAAGAATAATGTTTTATGACACGTGAAAATGATAATGTGCCCATAAATAAGGTTTTATTGGGACACAGACGTGCTCATATTTTTGCCATTGCCTCTGGCCACTTTCATGCCACCGTGTGAGTGGGAGTGACAGAGACTGTCCACAAAGCTTAAAATATTTACTCTCCAGCCCCTTTCAGAAAACATTTTGCTAACTCCTCGCTCTGAAATGCCCGTTTCCCAAGGGCAGTGCTATGTCTCTTTTCCTCATCTTTTCACGGTGCCAGGCATATGGGAGGCTCTGGACGACCCTGGCCTGCAGACAGAGCGCACCTCGGCCTCAGACCCCTGACTGAGAGTTTTCACCCTGGGGTGGGGGGCCTCTTGGAGGCCTCCAGAGACCCCGGCCTGTCCTGCCTCAGACCCCTCCTGCCCGCTGCAGTGGAATGGGTGGGTAGTGGAGGAACGTTCTTCAGGGATCAGAAGCTGTGAGACGGGATCCCCTTCCCCGAGCTCTGCTCTTCTGAGAGCTCTGCCTGTGGAGATTTGGGAGCAAAACCAGATACCATCACAGGGCAACTCTGAGCATGTAGTTAGGTGGAAGTAAATTCTGGAGGAAGAACTGGTCCCGGAGCTGGGCCTCCCCCCACCCCCGCAGCGTGTCTCCATTGCACTCATTCCTCTTCAAAAAAGGGGGCACAGAGGTGTCTTCACTTGGCAGAACCTCATGTTGTGGTCCTGAGGCTGATTTCTGAGATCAGGTTCGCCTTTTGGATTTCTGCTTTGAACAATCTGTCTCAGTGTCAGGTGGGGTTTATAAAATCCTTGATGGATGTTGGCCAGGGAAGGGATCCTATAGAATAACCAGACATTTTAGTAGAATACGTCTTGAATTCTTAAACGTAATGCCATGGCAGCCTCAGTAGGGAAGCCAGAGGTGGCGCTTGGCTCCTGGTAGAGCCCACATAACACGGCACACAGGAGAAGGAAACCTCCCAGCAACAGAGACACATTTAGAAAGGACAGACCTCACTTATTCTGTTGTCCCATTTTTTGAGCACCAGATTGTGCTACTTGTTGGGAACAGAAAAAAGAAGGCAGAGCCTGTATGCTCACACATGACGTGTGACAGGGCCTCCGTGTGTGGTCAGTCACCCACGAGGGTGACTGCAGAGACGTAGCAGAAGCAGGGGGAGGACCCCCCAGGTCTGCGAGCATCAGGAAGGTTCTGCGGGGTTTGGTGGGTGAGCTGGAGTCATTGTAAAGGAAGAACAGGGGGACAGTCTGGGAGGAGTGAGGCCTGGGGTGAAGTAACCCATGGCGATTTCAGCCTCAGAATGCAGCCGAGTGCAGGGCGGGCATTCAGACAGGTGGCCTGTCTGTGACATGCCAAGGCGATAGGTCTTTATTCTTCAGCTTCAGAAACGACTGAGGATGTTTGAGCCAGGAAGTGAGGGGAAGGCATTTGAGGTCACCAAGTCTGTTCTGCAACTGTGAGGATGAGGGTCGTAAAATGAGAGACTACAGTTAGACTACCAGGCTGGAAGCGTTGGAATGGCCCAGGGAGAGGGCGTGGTGGTGTGGACAGTGGCCCAAGACGATGGCGAGGAGAGGATGTTTGGGTATCCGAGACAGGTACGAGATGGAACCGACCAGCGTTACCAGGACTGCCACGGTGATCTAAGGGGCCCAGATTCTGTATATTTATTCCACAAATGTCCCAGCAGGTGGCAGTAGAGTGTCTGGAGGAGGAAGGCCTTCTCCTCATTTGCAGAAGGAGCCCCAGGGGTTTTCATGCCAGGGCTTCGGGGGAATAGGCGGCTGCAGAGCCACATGATGGCCAGGTTTATGACCTGGACAACTGAGAGACCAGTGGTCCATTCATCAGAGTATGGGATATAGGAGGGGGCCTGTGTTTGAGTTTAGGGCAGGTTAGATTTACGGGACAGGAGAGCCACCCAGGTGGAGTCTGTCATTCAGGAGACAGGTGTGGGGCTGTGCTTGGGCACCACCTGCAAGCCACATGACTCCAGAGCCATGTTGTCAAAAGGAGCCAATGGGCCCTGGCTATGCTGGCTATTTGGCAATTTTAAATGACCCCAAGCTTCCTTTCTGTGGCTAAGGGACCTGTCTGGTTTGGGACCATATAGGATGTGCATATAGGATGCACAGTAGGTGCATCTAGCACCTACTGTGCCCCCAGGAACTGGGTGCTGGGGGTATCATGAGGAGCAGGACATTGTCTGATTGCTAATAATTAAATAAACCGAGACCACAAAGCAAGGTGGAACGCACCCTGGCGGGGTTTCCTGGGGGTCGGGAAGACTCCTCCAGCAAGGGCTGTGTGCTCATGAGTGAAAGGTGGGAAGGTGGCCGGGGGTGAGGCGGCTGCACATGAAGAGCCAGTCTGGAAAGGAATCTGGATTCCCCAGGGCAGAGGGAGCCCACTGGCAGGTTTACTCCAGGGCAGTGACTTGCCCTGATATGTATTTTATTAAGAATGGCTGTCTGTGGCCGGTCAGATGGACTCTTGTGGGGGTCGTTAGCTGGGAGGCCAGCCATTGCCTGCACATCATGACAGCTTCACCTGTAGAGACAGTCTCGTGGGCAGTGACCCATGGACTCCGCAGAAAGGGAATGGGACGGAGCCAGGGGGATGCTGTGAGTTTGGGTTTGTGCCATTATATGGCTGACGATGACATTTACAAGCAGAGAGGGGACAGACCCTGGGGAGTTGGGAAATCTCTCATTTCTGCTTGGGCCATGTTGGTTGTAGGAGCCTGTTGGGCATCTAAATAGGAACACCAAGTATGCAATTGCATCTCTGAGTGCAGAACTCGGGGAAGAAGTTAAGACAGAAATAGAAATTCAGTGTCACATGCAAAAAGATGGTAATTAAAGCCAAGGCCTGGCTGCAATCACCAAGAGGGAAAATGGAGACGAGCACTCTGGATGGAGTGGGGCCAGAGGCGTTTTGGGAGGAGGAGGAAGTTTGCAGAGGAGAGTGGGAAAGGAAGGTGCTCTGCGGTAGGAGGGAGGGAGAAGCCAGGATCAGGAGAGCCCTGGAGAGGGCTCATGATGCACAGAGGCTGGGAAGACCTCGGGGATGGCCTCTGAGCTGCCAGGGTGGCCGTTGTTGGTGCGCGTAGAAGTCATGTAGGCAGAAGAACTGAGGAATGGGAGACCACTAGGAAGGAGCACGGGACCAGGAGAAGGGGTTTTCTTTCTATTTCTGCTTGCTTTTTCTTTAAGGGGTTGGATATTAGTGAATGTTTTGATCTTGGCAAAAATAAACTAGTAGGGAAAAACCTTGGAGATGGAGGAAAGAAAGACGACAGTGTAGTCTAGAAGACTCTGGGGATTAGAGCCAGCCCCGGAAGGAGGAGGAGGGAAAACCAGAGGGTGGCCAAGGCCCAGTGGGAGGTGGACGTGGCGGTGGGCAAGGTGCATCTGCAGTGGTCCAGTCTGGTTGCTTCTGTTTCTCGTCAGGCATGAGACAAGGTTGCTCTCTAAGGGGGCGGTGGAGATGAGGGCTGAGGGGGGGAAGCTAGTGGGAACATGGTTCTGGTGGGTGGAAGACAGGCAGGCTAAGCGTTTGAAGTAAATGCTCCTTCTTGGATATAAGTACAGGTTTGTTTTATCCTAGGAAGAGACCCCAGGGTGGGGTAGGTGACAAGTGCCCCCTGACGGCAAGTAGGGAGAACTCCAGCATCCTCTCTGCCCCCTGCCCAGGGCCACCACCCCCCGTGGGTCATGGCCAAGCACGAATGAGACTGTACTCAGGCGAAGGAGTGCCACTGTATGCCTCTGCTGGTCAGTGTGGCAGGAGGGGACACCTTGCTTCACCAACACAGGAACTCAAAGTCCCACAGGGAGCCTCTAAACATCAGGGACGGGATTCCAACCCAAGGTGAGGCTTTGCTAACTCACCAAGCCCAGCTGTGCCTCTGTCCTGGAGCCCAGGTAGCGCAGCTGGGAGGGGTTGGTGGAAGCTCTTCCGGTCCTTCCCTGTGAGTGGCCTGGCTCCTTGGTGGCCAGCCAAGCTTCCCTCCTCCTTGCATGTGTTAGCCACTTGTAGGCTAGTAAATGTGGCTGCTTTCCCCCCCCCTAGCCTTAGGGGTGTGGGGAGAGACCCAGGGTCTGCAGGGAGGGAGAAGGTGCCAGGTGCCTTTGGGTGAACACAAAGGAATCATGCTGGAAGGATCCAGGGAGGTGTCGGGTCTTCCCTGTGCCATGTTGGACTTGTGGATTCTCCAGAGCTTCTCCAGGAATCATGGACCAACAACAGTTTTTCTCTGCTTGGATTGGACACCTCCTCCCACTGTCTGGGGAGACAGTTCGTGTAACTGAGCAGGTCTGCTCCTGGTTACTACTTAGCTTTCTGGGGTTGCATTAAACTTGCTTAATTGGGGGCCAATGGCAAGGGACCTCAGCATATTCCATACTCAAGTCTACAGTCTCGTCTCCGTGTTCCCCTGTGTATGTACCTCTCTTAAGTCATTCCCAACACCCCCTTTATCCATCTGCTTTCACAGATCTCTGCTAATATTTACCCCATGTCAAATATGCTTGAGAAAATGTAGAAGGAAATGTCTTTACTTAGCAGATGCTAAATTAAAACCTTCCAAGGAAGACCTCAAAACTAGTGGATCACCCTCATTATCATTGTCACCGTCATCATTGTCATTTCCTGAAGAGGGTCTTATTGGATGTCTTATAGTGAAATGGAAACCTCATCAGGGTTTAATTAGGCTGGACAAAGCCGGCAAAATCTTTTTTTTTTTTTTTTTTTTTTGTGGTGCTTTCTGGCAGGGAGTTGAGAGTCAAAATTGATTCTTCCCTCTCAATGTGAAACTCAATTTTTTCCCTGCCCTCAGGGTGGTAAGCTGGCTGCTTGGTGGCATTGTGGGCTATACTTGGCACCAGGCCCTTTGGGATGGGGTTAGCTTAGTGCTTCCACTGGCATGGTCACCTGATGACATTGAACGGGGCAGAGCTGGAGAGCGGGAGCCAGTCGGGCCGCCAACAGTTATGCAAGACAGGAGTGCCCCGGCCTGCCTCCCGGTCGGGCAAGGTGAGCCTGGCAGGGAAGCCGAGGCCGGGAACCAAGTCCTTCGTCACTGATCTGTCGCTGGGAACTAATGAATTCCAATCAATAGCCTGCATTGGGATCCTCAATGTGCCTTTGTGCGCCAGGCTGCCCTGGAGAGGCAACGGCGGGTGGGTAGGGGGTGGGCAGCCCCGAGGCTCCACCTTGGCTTTACTGCTTCTCTAGCCCATCACGTAGAGAACCAGGTCGCCCCCTCCCAGCCCCCACCCGAGAGCCCGTTTCCTCCTTTGTCATATAGGGACGACACCTGTCTTTCAGAATTGTTTTGCGGTCTGAAAATAAGCCACATAAAGAATCTAGATAAAATGACTGGTCTCCGTGAGCCCCAAATGAATGATAGTGACGAGGACAGGATGCTTTACGGACCACAGATTCCCTCTCTGAATTTACTGAACACTTATTATGCACCAGTTCCTAAGTTGAGGGATTTGCACATATGATTCCATGGAATCTTTGTGTAGATGCGAATTTCATTCCCATTTTTCAGAAAGAAAAAAAGGTGGTTGAGGAATGTGGTGTGCCCCATCACACGAGAGTTAGGAGTGGAGACAGAGTTTGAACTTGGCCTGTCTGGCCTCAAGGTCTTAACCAATGAAGACGATTTAAGGAGGGAGGAGATGTTCTGAAAAGTTCTAGCTGCACATTCGTTTCCTGGCAAGTCTAGTGTGCTTGGCAGAGTCCAATGGCCAACCTGTCAAAGTGTCAACGTGACATTTTGTATCAGGCAAGATAGGCTAGATTTTACCATGGTAACAAACAAACCAAATTTCAGTGGCTCAACCCAACATAAGGTTGTTTCTCAGTCTTGCTGCGTGTCCCAAGGGACTTGGCAAGGGACCTCTCAGAGCCGTCAAGGATCCAGGGAGGAAGTTTTCAAGTGGCTGGTGCTCTCCTGAGAGCCCCAGAGGCTGGGAGCAGCACACGCTGCTGCAGAGGTTCCATGAGAGTGACGCTCAGCACTTACGCTTCTAGTGATGGGACCATTGAGTGACATGCCGTGACTTCAGTGGGAACAGGAAAATGCCATCCCGACAACCTCAGGCCAGGATTAGAAGGCTGAAAACTGGATGTTCTGGTGAACACGCACATGACCACGGCACGTTTTCAACTCTGACTCACAAAAAGTTTTCAGCTCTGTATGTTGGTTTTCAAAGCCACTAGATCATCTGCGGTAGACTGAATGACTGTCGTCAGTTATTTATTCCAGCTCCCTGTGAGAGAATTCTTCTCCCCTGTCCACTGACATCAGGCACTGCCAGATGATTCACTACGACCAACTAATTGGGGAGCTGAAGTTAAGTGTTTTTCCATTTATCTTTTTTTTCCCCAGTATAAGCATGGCATGTCCTATGTGGGGCTGCTCCTCAGTCTGCATCCTAGAGTAAACAGGATGTGAACAGAATCTCAGTGGACATGTAACATGAAGGAGAAACAATCCTTTGTGGTTTAAAGCCCCTGGGGTTGTTTGTTACTGCAGCATAGCTTAGCCAAAGCAGACTGATACAGTATCTTAATCATTCTTTCTTTGCAACAGGGAATGATGAAATTGGCAATGCTGAAATTCACATTTGCCATTTGGAAGTCAGTCTATACTTTAAAACAAAAGTGCCTATAAGTACTTTTTATGTAAGTAAAAGTTATTTAGTTAATAGTACAAAAGTGAATTTCCTAAGTAGGGACATGAGATGAGACCTCTGAAGGAGAACTGGAAACATGAGCATGGTTTTAAATGCAGACTACTGGTCTGTCCTCTCTGGCCTCAGATGACCGGAGAGTGATTTACATTCAAGTCCACCTTTGGCAGAGATGGCAATGATGAAATGTTTCTTTATAGGAACGCAAAGTCCTTTGTGTTGGAGTCCAGTGACCCTCTGTGACTCAGATCCCGTCGATTAGTGACTCCTGGTAGGTGACCAGGGCAGAGGCCCGCTGGGCTTGTGTGCTCATGAGTGACTGCTGGCTCTCAGGGTCAGCTCGGAGTGCTTTCAGAGGGGACTTGTTTATCATCTGTGCAGGCCCAGCTCCGAGGTCCTTGGGAACCAGGGAATGCCTTGCTAGGACTGGCCCTCCCAACTGCCCGCCTTCTCGGCTCTGCAAAGCTTTGTTCTTTATTGTCACTCTACCCGTGCGGCTTGTGGGCGTAGAAATGATCTGCCCTGATGGAACCTGGGAGGCGGAATGACCACCTGTGCGGCTGGTGTCATTATCGTGCCCTTCGTAAAGTCCAAGAGACAGAGAGAGGCTTGGAGAGGCTGAGTGAATGGAAGAGGGCACAGAGGGTGGAGCTGTGGCAGAGAGAGGTGGCTTTGGGGAAAGAAGCTTACTAAGTAATTAGTAAAAAATTACTAATGGTAAGTGGGTGGGTGTGGGGCAGAGGAGCAAGGGCCAGGCCCACTGGAGAAGCAGCACTGGCTCTTCACCATCAGCAGGAGTGTGTGAGCACGTGTGTGTGTGTGAATGACTGGCATGGTTTTCTTCTGGCCATTAGGAAGCACCAGGGAGAACTCCTTGCCGGCAGCATCCCACAGCACTCATATGACTGATGACCTGGGAAATAACCCCACTCTACTCACTAAGGACACTAACTAGAGGCTGCCCCATCTGACACCCGCCTCCTTCTGCAATGTTGAGTGTTGACTGCAGCGTTTGAGCCCGAGCTAACCTCTAGGTCCTTGTCCACTTTTGCCTTGAGTTTGAATTCTGCGTTGAGCGTGTGGTGTGACCACCAGTGACTGCCAGGGAGCATCTGTTTAGCAGATCCCCATGACCTGTTGGGTGAGGGATGAAGGGTGGGTTTTCTGGCACTGGTTCTTTTAACAATGACACATTTTATGCAGCAGCTTAGACTTTTCAACTAGAACACTACACGTTATCCTCGATACCTTGTCTTCTCCATGGTGGGACAGGTTGGCAGAGCTATTGGGTCAGGTCTCTTACAGTATTCTTCCCTTTGGTGGGTGCTGGAGGAGTCTCAGAAGCTGTGTGTCCTCTACAGCTGCCCACCTCAGGTTGTCAGGATGTCCCATCAACCAGACCAAAGTGCCCCCAGCTGCTGCTGATTACAGAGTTTCACATATTCGGGGTCATCCATTGCGGTAGATTCTATTGGGACGGACATTTTGGAAGGAAGCCCTGAGTAAATAAGCCGAGTCTAATGTTCAAAGAAGAAGGAAGGAGTGGATTTCTTGATGACAATGGATGGTTGATTTTGACCTTGGTGAAAGATATCCATGTCTTTAATTAAAAAAAAAATCACTCCTTACAGAAATTTACAAGGAGGGTACCTCTGTAGAGATTTTTCACCCAAGTTTTAGCATTTCAGATGTTATCAACCAACTCTTTTCCCAATCTAGGTAGTTGGGCTTATCACTGTTAAAGGAAGAATCGTGCATCCAGAGATAATGGCTTGCCAGAGGCGGGATTAGCTGTACTTATCCAAAGGAGAAAATTAGGTTTGGGAACTGTAATGACCATGAGCTATCATTGCTGGAAACAGCTTACGAGCACTGTAGGTCAACCCTCAACCACCTCGTCTTCAGACTCCCCATCTCACAGTCCTCCCCGTGACAGCAGGGTGGCATTATAACTACAACAAAGAAAACTGGAACCTGGGAATAAGACTGGACGGAACACCCAGGTCTCCAGGGGCATTTGGATTTCAGAACTGTTTTGTGGCATGTCTTGTTTAAATATATGATTGTTAAAAATTCATGTGAATGCCTAGAGAATTTTAAAGTGAATGGATAGCATTTGGAAACCAAGGAAGGAACCTTAAAGAAAAAGGGAAAGTAATGGTGGGAGAAGAGAGAAGAGAGTACAGGAATATGAGCTGTCTGCCTGTTAACACTAGTTACCTTTCTGGTTCTGCATTTCTCTGCAGAATCTTCATGAACCAGGAGTGCTCATGATGAGAAGAGGGGGACCTGGAAGAGATCATGTGGGCGTGGGGTGGACCTTCAGTTCCTGCTCTGCTAGTGGCTGTTTGACCTTAGCTAAGTCACTGGTCCTGGCCTTTGTCTTCTCATCCTTAAAACAAGAGTTGGATGAGGATCCATCCAGCTCAGGAGTCCTGGGATCTGTGATGTGACTTATGTGGCTCATTTCCCAGTGGAACGAGCCTCCCCAGAGTGGGGGATGGCTTGCCTTCACCTGGTTCTGGGTGTGCCAGTGCTTCTCCCCGGTAACAAACAGACATTGCTTACTGGTCCACATTTGTCCTTTGATATCTGGGGCAGGGGGATTGTTCCAGGATTCTTGTAGATATCCACATTTGCAGATGCTCAGGTCCCTACACTATATAAAACAGTGTAGAGTTTGTATATAACGTGTGCACACCCTCACATGGACTTTAAATCATCTCTTGCTTATGATACCAAACTCAATGTAGAGGTTATGCAAGTAGTTGTTAAACTGTATTGCTCAGGGAATATTGACAAGAAGAAGTCTCTGTATATTTAGGACAGATGGATTTTTTTTTTTCTCTCGAATGTTTTTAATCTTTGGTTGGTCAAATTCACAAATGCAGAAAGAACATTTAGGGAGGACCACTGCAGAGTGTTATCTAGTATGTCTCATGAGGGCTGGCTCCTTCTTGACCTCGCTTTCCCCATTTTTCTATGCAGGATTGAAATCTTTCAGAAGTTCTGTTCTCTGAGATAACACACACACACACACACACAGACACACACACACACACAAACCAAAACCAAAACCAAAACTAAAACAAACAAAAATCCAACATAGGATGGAAGAAATCGGAGATGGAAAGGGAGCTCTAAGTTGAGAGGCTTACGAGAGATCTCACCCAGGGACAGATTCTGGACGAGGATCTCTTCTGATTCAAACAAACAGATTATAAAAGACAAACAAAAGCTGACATTCATGAGTCAGTTGTGGTTTGAACACTTAGTAGACACTGAATCTTAAGGAATTATTGATGATTATTTTAGCTGTTGCAACAGTATCACGTTGTGCTTAGGAAAGTGTCCTTATCCTTTGGAGAAACAGCTGACATGCTTGCAGATAAAATGAGATGATACCAAGGGCAGCTAGTGAGCAGGATGCAGATGACGCACGTGGGCCACAGACTGACAGTTATCAGAGCTGAGTGACGGGTACCCAGGGGTTAATGGTACTATTTGGACCATTTTGGTATAAGTTTTGTAATTTTCATAATAAAAAATGTAAAATATAAAACCCCCAAAGGCTTGCCAGGATTCATCTACTGGGGCACATTTCCCGGGGTGTAGGGAAGGTCTCGCTGTCATCGCTGCATAATCGTTGGGGGTAAATATGGAAGTTCATCAATCAGAAAGGCTGCAGCGAGGCGTGCTAGCTGGCAGTGGTCCCAGCTCTGTGTGGCTGCCATCTAGCCTTCAGGCCCATTTGCCCTCTATAAATAACAGGCTATGTGAATGCTTTACTATTTTAACGCACATTTGCCACAGCTGCGGATCATGTTTGTTTACGTAGCTGTGAAGCCTTCTGTAAACATCACTATCTCAAAATTGCCCATGTGTCAGGAACATAAAGGGCCCCCTTTAAAAATATAGTTGCAGATGAGACACGGCCAGCTCCTGGATGTCTGGGTGGCTGGTGTCAGAATTTTCCAGGGTTTGATTCATTTTCAAAAATAGAATCACATGACAGGAATGGTCTTCGGAGGTCGCCTCCAACATCCCTTGGCAGGACCGGGTCTAGAGCACCCCTCTGACTTCAGGCCGGAGCAGAACGAAGGTACCTGTGGAGGATGTGGGTCTGTCCTTTAGGAGTGTGAGTCTGTCTTTGACCAGCTCCTTCGAGGCTTTGAGGATGGGCAAGGATGGTGTCCTGCCTTCCAGGGGCAGCAGACAGAGGAACCCAAGTGGTCCACCACTGAAGGGCAGCTCCAGGTCAGGGTCACTGTGTGCCCACTGCATGCATGATAGGAAGGGTGTGTTGAGGCCATGATGCTGCCTGGCAGATGTCCCCTCATCCAGACCACGGAACGTCACTGAAGGTCAGCTAAGAATATTCTGAAGGAAGTCATGAGAACAGCAGAAGCCGTTTTGTGTCAGCTTGCTGTTTTCATGGCTCCCGATTTCCAGCCTGCACTGCAATGAATAATTAGATCCTTGTGAATTTGTTTTCCTCGAGTGTGCGTTTGGTCCACAGTGTTTTTCCTGTGGCTTTGATATATTGAACATGGTTCCTCCCTAAGGGCCTGTTTAGTGCCCATAAATCCCAACTGTGGTTTTCATTCACAAAGAAAAAGCATCCTGCTGTAGCCTAAGAGATCAGTAGCACTGGAAGTGCTGAATTGTATGAATCCCACGAGGGAAGGACCAAGACACGTCCAGCTCCCAGAACATTCTAGAACACCTCTCCTCCACTTTCTAAAAATGGAGAAAACTATTTTTTTCCCCCAAAGGAAATAGATAGTGGTTGCCTTTTCTCAGGGACAGGGGCAAGAGTCTTGATTCTTTTGCTGGCAACTACCCAGGGTTCCCTAAGCAAGCCGTGGAAAAGGCCTCCAAGCCCTCAGAGGCAAGCATCACTGCTAATTACCAAGAAAAAGAGGTTTCTTGCTTTGGATTGTGTCACTCCTTACAAGCTGTCATCAGAAAGACAGGGTCCACCCCAGGGAGAATTCCCACTCGGGTATGTCACAGAGAAAATCAGCCGACTCCAAATTCATTTAGTTTTTGAGACCAGGCTTTGGTTTGAGGGGTGCAAAGCCCTTTCTGTAATCTGAAGCTGAGGTTAACATCAGTCTCCAGCGGCTGCTGCTTCTGGAGCTCAGTGATGCAGCGAGGAGCCTCACCTCCCTCCTGTCCTATAGGAGAATCCTCAGAGAGAATCTGATAGAGAGACTTCACAGGATAACGAAACCGGCCAATTGGACCACGTGTGTGTATGAATTTATCACAACAAATATGTTCAATTGTAACAAAAAATAAATGGAGGGCTAATAACAATAGAGGAAGGGATGAGGGAGGGAGAAGGAGAGGAAAGGAGAAGCGCTGGGGACTGACATGCATGTTTGAGTACGTCACAGGGAGCCCTTCTGTTTTGTAGGAGTCAAAACAAGACAGAAACCCTTGGCTGAGAGTGGTCAGTCCATGCTGCCCTGGAGTCAGCCTGAGAGGACATCACTAGGGGGATCCAGAGTCCCCGGGCTCAGGGAGGCTGGAGAAGCTTCTGGTCTGTGTGGAGAAGCTTCTGGTCTGTGGGACAGTGACAGAGCTCCCTGCCGAAGTGACACTCCCCTTGCCCTTCCTCGCACCCCCCCCCATCTCCCCATACAAGGGTGGCCTCCAGAGTCTTCCAAAGGTCAGACCCAAGGCACAAATAGCCTGTTACACCTGCAGCACTTATTTGATATCTCACAAGAGCTACAGTTCGCGAGGGGAGAGAAATCTTGAAAATGTGGGGCTCAGGGGTGGGAAACAGGGACTCGTCCATCGCAGCACAGAGTGCTCCACGTCAGCTTCTCTCACTCATGTTTATGTCCCGAGTACACGGTCCCTGCCTGGCTACACAGCAGGTGTGGAATGCATGTGCAATTGTCCCTCAGTATCCACAGGGCACAGGTTCCAGGAGCCCCGAGGATCCCAGATCCACAGGTGCTCCTGTCCCCTGTGCAAAAAGGGCATGGTATCTGTACAGAGCCCACTGGCACCTTCCAACATGCCTCTGTCCTCTCTAGACCGCCGACCCCTCCTAGCACCAGGTGAAGGCTCGGTAAGTAACTGTTACGTGGTGGTGCTTAGGGAATGACCACAGGGGAAAGGTAGTCAATGTTCAAGACAGATGCTTTGAAAAATGGTCGGTTGGCTTTTGCAGATGTGGAACCCCGAGACCTGGGTCACTGGCTATGGAGGGCCCACTGTGGGCTGTGACTCTTTAAAGCTGTTTCCAGATTAGGTCCAGGTTCTTTTTGATCTATGGAAAGGAAAGCGAAGTCTTTAGTAAAAAACGGGCCATTTCCTGAGTTCTGCCATCGAGCTCCATGCAAAGCCCTTTTCTCAGGTTTTCAATGTTTGCTGCATTTCAAAAGCTTATCAATCACAAAACTGTGTACCACCAAGGAGACTCTGCCCACTGGGACAGGGAGACAGGAACAGGCAGTCACAGACTTCCCTTTGGAAGGGATGGGGGTTAGGTTCCTTGTTATAAGCTGATGGAGAGTCTAGCCTGGTGTTGAGCATGCATTTTTGGATGATATTGATGGGGACAGACAGATGTGAGTGGTGGGAACATGAGGTTAAGGGTCTAATTCTATAGAATGGACCCACTGTGCGGACCCCCACTGTGCGGACCCCCACTGTGCGGACCCCCACTCTGCCGATCCTCACTGTGCGGACCCACACGTTTTCTTTTCCAAGAAATAATTCACCTGCAGCCCTGCCTGGCTCAGGTGGACCGATATGTCACGTGCCTCAGCAAACTACCTGCTACCTGAAGAACAAACGGAGTCCTGAAATAATGACGGTAAGAGGCACTCAAGTCACCCTGAAGGGGGAGATTCCTGTGACCCTCTTAGCCGACCAGATCCCTGAACTCAGGGAGACAAGGGAAATTCCTCCTGACCACACAATCTGTAAGAATTCCTAGTTAAGAATCCAATTAGAACTGGTCAGCATGGGCCAAGGGGACCTAGAGTTGTCATGGAAGAGGGGACATTAAACTCTCATGTCATCCTGCTGTCAGTCAAAAGTCAAGAGGGCAAGATCTCCAGAAACTTCTCTGGGATCCTCAATGAAACTGGAGTGCAGGAGAGGCCTTGCTGTCCCTCTCCTCTCTGAGAGGGCCCGCTCTCTCCCTGGAGCGTGTCCCCTTTCTCTTCAATGAGCTCATGCCCGCTACTCTGAGGGACACGTCTGAATCACAAGATTCCGACTGGATCACAAGAACTGTGCGGCGGCAGTTTCCTGGAAGACCCGGCCCTGTAACAGCATGAGCCAGGAGACTGCAGAGCAAAGGGGGTCCCAAGGTGAGCAGCCGTCGCTCAGAACCGGTGAGGAGTCAGGGAATGAGCGCTCCAGTGTGCATCCTCCCGGGAGGTGACACTGTCAGCTGGTCAGGGCAAGTGACAGATGAACATGGGCAGGAACCACTTTGCTCTTGGGTTGTGGAGCATGAGTGAAGTTCAGAACTGAGTGAAGGCTTCGGTGAAAACAGGTCATTTCCTGAGATCTGGCAGAAAAGCTCACCTCCCCTAAAACACACCCATGATTACATGTGAACAGCAGAAGGGTCAATAGGATCGCAGTGAATGGACCGTCACACAATTTTTCCCTTTCCTCCTGGAGATTTTCATTTTAATTTAAATTTTTTTTTTTTTTTTTTTTTTTTTTTGGTACCAGGGATTGAACCCAGAGGGACTTAACCACTGAGCCCCATCCCCAGCCCTTCTTATTTTTTATTTTGAGACAGGGTCTCACTAAGTTGCTTAGGGCCTCATTAAGTCGCTGAGGCTGGCTTTGAACTTGTGATCCTCCTGCCTCAGCCTCTAGGGCTGCTGGGATCATAGGTATGCGCCAGGGTGGCTGACTAAGTTTGACTCATTTCTAAACCAGGTCTGCGTGTGATTTCTATGGGGGTAGAAGAGTGTGGAGAGACACTGGGTGCACTTGATACAACAGAATAACCAAGGTGACAAGTTTTCCAAATGGTGCCTCAGGAAGGGGTAAAATTGCATTTTTATCAGAGCAGTTCATCAAGCTTTTTTTTTTTTTTTTTGAAAAATCTAACCTCTTCCTCTTGGCTTGGTAATAAACAACCACAAGTATTTAAATGACTAATGTTTTAAAGCTTCTTAAAAAGTGCTTTAGAGACTGATCAGATTTTAATTTAAGTAAACATTTGGAAATTTAAAATATATTCAGTGGTGTTTTTAGCATTCATTAATTTATTTCTAAAGGACTTCAAGAACCTAAATGGCTGGACTCCCTGAATGGGCTAAGACTACAAGGCACACAGGCGTGCTATGTCACCAAGCACACAGCGATGCCCACAGGGGTTGGGTTCAGCATCCTGTAGCTGTAGCAAGTAAGAACATCGGGCACAGCTGAAGTGGAGCATTTAGCCCTCAGAGGGCCAGCACGGCCCATCTTACCTGTGGCTTCCACCATCCCCTCCAGGATGACCACAATCTCCAGTTCCTCCTTGGGCAGCTGGGCTTTGGAGATCTCCCAGAAAGGGCTCTGTTGGTTAATTTCGTGGCTGATGATCAGCGGTGACACCAGGAATAGCCGGTCATCCCCTGTGTAGTACCCCACGTTGATGTCCGTCTGGTTCAGGGGAATGAACTCCCCCTCTGACGTCTGTTTGGATTTGATCAGCTTGGCTCTGATGGAGGCCTCCACGATGTGGGAGTTCCTCAGGTCCCCCACCCGGAACATGAGGCACAGTTTCCCGTCCCGCATGGAGATCACCGCGTGGGTGGAAAAGACCAGGGTCTCTGCCCTCTTCTTGGGCTGAGATATTTTTACAAACATGCATCCCACCATGAACGCGTTGACAATGGACCCCAACACAGATTGGATCAGGAGGAGAATGATTCCCTCCGGGCACTTATCTGTGATGACCCGGTAGCCATAGCCGATGGTGGTCTCTGTCTCTATGGAGAATAAAAAAGCAGAGACGAACCCGTTGAGGTTGGTGACACAGGGAGTCCACGAGGGGTCCTCTATGTGGTCCATATCTCCTCGGATGTACGCGATTAGCCACCAGATCATTCCAAAAAAGAGCCAGGTCACTGTGTAAACCATGACAAAGATCAGCAGGTTGAATCTCCACTTGAGGTCCACCAGAGTGGTGAAGATGTCCGTCAGGTAGCGGTAGGTCTCCCTCACGTTCCCGTGATGGACGTTGCACTTTCCGTCTTTCCTCACGTACCTCTGGATCTTCCTTTTGGTCCGGTCCCTGCTGATGTGTCTGGGCAGGTCGTCCCTGGCCTGCTTAGGCAACTTTGGCTGGTGAATGGCCACGGGGCTCTCCACATCCTGATCCATGGAGTCCCCCTCCAGGACATTAGCTGGTGTTTGGAGAAAAGAAAAGAAACACTAATTGAGATGCTGACTCTCTGCCGGTGACAGAACTGCATGCTCTGTGTCTGGCGGTGACACCAAACACGGCTTGCATAGCTATGAATGAGGCGAACGAAGCCATTTTTATTTGGCGCTATCTGGGTGCTGGTTGACTTGGGCTCCTGTGCTCACGCCAGCACCTCGCCACCCAGCCCACCAGGACGGAGCTCAGCGCTGCAAGATCACCTCCCTGCCAGCAGCTTCCACTGAGCCAGCTCTTAGGGCCAATGTCCCATGCTCAGTCTGAGATGCTGTGGCAAGAAGGCATCTCTTACTGCAGACCATCTTATCTCTACCTCTCAGCAAACGTGGGTTCCAGCCATGCTGTTAGGAACTGAGTCATGTCCCCTCAAAACCCATAGGTTGAAGCCCTGGCCCCCAGTGTGACTGTCTTTAGAAATGGACAATTTCAGGCTAAAAGAGTGAGGTCCTCATCTAGTAGGATTTGCGTTCTCATAGGAAGGGGAAAAGCCACCAAGACGCACAGGAGCAGAGACAAGGCCGTGGGGGACGCCACGAGGAGGTGCCGTCTGCGAGCTCAGGACAGAGCCTCACCTGAACCGGCCCCGAGGACTCCCAGATCCGCCCTTTCCGCCTCCACCAGAGAACTGTGAGAAAACAGATCTCTGCTGTTGGAGCACCCGGAACAGCGATGGCAGCTTCAGCCGACCAAGGCACCACCCAGGTGCACTGAGCCTCAGTCTCCTCACTGAAAACACGATGACCATACCCAGCTCAGGTGTTCTCCATGCTCTTTTATTCATCTTACGAGCTCACGAGAGTGAGGCTTACTGTTGGGTTCATTTTGACAAAATCATGCACTCATGGAATTTGATTTCCCCCACTCCCCCCTCCTTCCCTCTTCTCCTCCCTCTGCTTTACCTCTCTTCACTCATTCATTCATTCATTTTTGGTTGGTTCTTTCTACTTATGCACAAAGGTGGACTTCTCTGTGGCATATTTACGAATGCACATACCGTGGTTTCATTAAATTCACTCTGTGTTTTCTCCCCTGTCCTGTTCCTCCTCCTTCCTTTTGGTCTTCTCTGTATCTTTATGACATCCTATCCCTTCCCCCTTCCTTCTTTCTCTTATTTTACTCTAGTTTTCACATCTGACCAAAAAAAAAATCGACCTTTCATTTTCTGATTCTGCCTTATTTAGCTTAGCCTGATGTTCTCCATTTCCATCCATTTACTGGCAAATACCATCATTTCCTTCTTCTTTATGGCTAAGTAAGACTCCATTGTGTAACATACATCACATTTTCTTTATCCATTTACCTATTGACAGGCATCCGGGATGGTTCCATAACGTGGTTACTATGGCTTAGGCTGCTATAAGCATCGAGATGGCTCTATCACTAGAGTATGTTGATTTTAGATCTTTTGGGTAAATTCCAAGGAGTGGGATAGCTGGATCATGTGGTGGTTCCATTCCTGTGTTTTTGAGAAATATCCATGCTGCTTTCCAGAGTGGTCGTATTCATCTGCATTCCCACCAACAACGTACAATCATACCATTTCCCTCTCATCCTCACCAGCATTTATTATTATTTGTGTTCTTGATCATGGCCATTCTGCTGGAGTGAGATGAAATCTTAGTGTAGTTTTGATTTGCATTTCCCCAATCATGGAGTTGTTACAAGGAAAAGGAAGTCACATGAGTGAACTGGCCTGCATGAGACAGGCCACATTTACCTCTGGTAATAAACTACTCCCTTTAACATTTAGGGCAAGACTTTTGAACAGAAGTCTTTAAATTATTATTCAAATTTCAGGGCTTAAAGTTTTCTGTTTTTTTTTTTTTTTGTTGGTAAGTAGGCATGCATTGTACATTAATGGTTTATTCAATACCAAGAAAAAAAAGTGTGGAGAAATGTTCTCTCTCCTGGGTGTTCATACATTTGATTTGATTTCTGCCTCAACATCTAGCATCTGCAGCTTGGCATGTGGCAATGTTCTTTCTGATGGCCTTTGTGATTAATGCATCGGCGCAACATTAGCCAACGATGCACCAGGAAGCCTCTCTTAGAGTCTGAGTGCGGAGGGAGCTTTGGAACTGATTCTGCTATTAAAAGTGAGTAAACCGATGCATGAAATTACTTGTTTAGCCAATAATTTTAGAGCTTCTGAAAGTTTTATGAGCAGTTTCTCCCTCCAGGATTCCCTTCGAGGTCCTTTGACTCAGCTCTGCCTTTCATCTGCAGTGAGACCGTGTTTTTCTCTTAGTTAAAGGAGAATCGAGGTCTGGTGAGAAACATCATCTATCTGAACAAGAGAATGGCTGCAGGTTGGGGTTTGAGTGGTACCGACTTGGCTTACGGCCCTGTCTTGCTCACAGCTGGCTACTTGCCTTGAGAATCAATGGCATGGATCTGGTTTTAGGATGTACCTGGTCTGCGGAGCCTGCTGTCTAGTTTGATAGCTTTGACTTTTAGATCATTGCTCTCAATAGCCCTTCATTTGTAAATGAAAAAGTTTGCTTTTTTTCTTCTTAGAACAGAAGCCTGGGGCAGCCCTGGTGGAGAGGCTGGATGGGGCTGAAGGCCAGTGGAGTATGGGCAGAAGAGTCCCAGCCTGCTCAGGGCCAGCACCCCACATGGCAGATGCTTGCTTGCCGAATGGTCATGTCGGCGTGCTCACAGCTGACTTTCCCTGACTGGTCTCCAAACGTGACTCCCTGTGGCAGGACCTCTGGGCCCAGACCCTGCCAGGTTGGGAAGGCCAAGTCTGCAGAGCCCTGTGAAGGTTTTAGCAGGCCCAGCTCATGCTCTGGCCTTGACTGCCGGTAACCTGGCTGGTTCTGCCCAACCTCCCTGAGCCCTTGTCCTGAGGTGGAAGACGAGGGTTGTTAGACCAACTGCTTCTCCCAGTCTCCTGTGATGTTTCATACTTTAAAAATGGCACGGAGAAGACCTCTTCCTGCCTTCTGAGTGCTGTTCCCAACTTGACGCTGCTTTCCCCCATTCTGGCTCAAACGGCAAACTTCAAGTTCCAGGCATTTGGCCCTGACAGGGGCCATGTGCTTGGAAGGCCAGGGAACGAGGAGAGATGGTGATCTGGGCACCTGAGGAGACCCTCTGCAGATCCCCTGTCCTTTCTGCAAGGCCAGATCCCATCACCCATCCTCCTTGCACTCAGGGTGGCCGTGGTGACCGAGTCCTGGCTGTCGAGAGTTGGGGGGTGTCTCTCTGAGCCACAGTCTCCAACAGGGCACATGCCCCCTCCGTGTGTCTTTGCCCTGCTGTGGGGGGACACTGGAGTAAAGAGGGGAGGGATCCTGGGTCCTGAGTTGGTGTTGGAGATCTGACATCTGTGCAGAAGCAAGAAGAACCATGACTGTGTTTGAACCATTATATATTTTGTCTCCATTATCAAGTCAAGACTCATCTCTAATTTTCTGGGCAGAAATAAGTGATGCCTCTAAGCAGAAGGAAGAGCTATCAATCAGGGGGACTGGTTACGGGAAAGAGAAGCGGAAGATGGAGTGCTCTGAGGGTGTTTGGAAGATTTAGCACGTGGTTAATCAAGTGCTTGTGTTTGGCGTGTGTGTGTTGGGGGAGGGATGTCAGTGCACAGCCCATGTTGGTGCCTTCACAAATAAATGAGGCCAGCGGAACCGCCCTGGGACTGTGACCAGACTGTGACTGGCAGGCGGGCCGGGTGCACCAGGGGAAGCGGGGAGGTGGGCCTCGGCTCAACAGTGGCAGCCGGGAGGAGCAGGAGTGGAGTTGAGGGAGACGCCAAAGCCCAGGAGATGTGAGAACTGGACGGGTGGACGACACGGAAGCCAAGGCCTGAGAGGTCCACAAAGGCTACGAGGAGGAGAGGGTGTGGGCGCTGGGGCGGGCTGGGTCTGCTGCAGGTGCAGGAGAGGGGACGGGTGCCTCATGACTGGGTCTGGCGTCATCGAAGGGCCACTGCATAAAGAGAAGGGCCATTCCAGGCCAGAGCCAGGAGCGGAGCCGCAGGAGCCCGCTGACGTGCACGCAGCCTTGTGCAGGGGCACGCGGGAGGGAATGTGAACCGTGGCTTTTGGTTTTTCTCCCTGGGAGCCCGGGTGTGAATTTCAGCGGGGATCTGAATTGCATTTCCAAGGTGTTCTGAGCTGAGCAGCAGGCGAACTGCAGCTGGATGGGAAAGCAGACATTCCTCCCTTGCACAGCAAGGACACAAACGCTCCCCCAACCCTTCCAGAACTTTCTCTGGTCCGGGCTGCCCGGTGCGTGGGCCAGCATCCAGCACTAGCTGCTGCTGGTCTCCACCAGTGGTCCACAGGTGTGTTGGCCACAGAGTGCACAGAGGACAGGCCCCCTCTGCTACCCATGGAGTAAGTGCCCTGCAAATGGGCAAAAGGGTCGGGAATGGCCCCCGGATTTGCCTCAGGGACTTGCTTTTCTGGATTTTGGCTTGGTGTAAATGTGGGTCTGTGTGAGGAAGCCCAGTGTTTGTTTTGTTACCCTCTCTCTCTCTTTTGTTATTTTTTTTCCTCCTTCTTTCCCTCTTAGAAAGTGGATCAATTTGCACAGAAGCAGCTAAGGTACAAAATCTATCCGGAAAGAAGCAATAACAAATGATGAGCCACGAGCTGCTCATCACCACCTGGTCCCTTAATCAGCGTGGCCCTGCCACAATTCAGGTGTTCTTCCTGTCCAGGGAGGGCTGCCCTGGGGGTCCTGCTCTCTAGTAGGTGTTCCCCTCCCGCAAAATTCTTGTGTTCCAAGTTCCATAGGAGTTTGCTGTGTAAAACCTCCAGTGTGCAAGAAAAGGTCCAGACACTCCTGTGAGACCTTTTAGTGCCTCGGGAAGGACAAACTGAGAAAAGCAAGGTCACTCAGTTGGGCAATGCATGTGTGAAAGCAAAGCTGGGCAGGGAGGGCCCCTGGACGACAGCAGGGTGGTTCCAGGGGAGGGAGGCTTGTGCCAGGCTTCAGCCTTCCTGTTAAACATTCTTAGTTTCCAAATGAGTTTATATTATTTCTATAATAAGAAAAAAAACCCAGGAATTTTCAAGTGATCTGTTGAGACCCTCTTTTGATGTCTGATTTAAGAAATTGATCACACAGAAATCTAAATAATGATAACATTTGCTGGAAGGGCAGCTCATCCCATGCATCTGGCAGTTTAGAAACCGAGATGTTTATTTGACCTGAACCCCAGAAAATCATAAGCGAACTCTGCAGGGTCCTCAGTGAGGATGGGTGTTAACAGGAAGGAGTGGCAGAGAGTCAGAGGCCTGCCAGGAGTCAGCTCTCCCTGGGGTTGGCTGGCTGGACCCTGAAGGAGGAGGGCCTTGAGGACGGCCAGGCCCCCAGTGCCACTGCAGTTGGTTGCAGGAAGAGTGCTGGTGCAGTCTTCCTACTGGGTGACACTGGAGTCCAGTGTCAGGGGTTCAGGTGACCCTTAGTACCCAGAGGCACGGTTCTCCCTCATCAAAAATAACCAGCTGGATGAAAAGGCAAAACCCCAAATGGGGAAATTATTTTCCGATCATATATTTGATAAAGCATGAACGGCCAGAATGAGAAAACAACTCCTTCCCGTGACTCCGTAACAGAAAACAGCCCGTTCGGAAATGAACGAAGGACTCAATAGACATTTCTCCAAAGAAGGTGGCTAGGTGGCCACAAGCCCTCGGAAAGGTGCCTCACACGTCATTAGAAATGCAAGGAGACACCACTCCACACCCAGAGGCGGGGGTATCATAACAAAGAAGCAAAGAAGGAAGAGGAGGCGTGGCCAGATGTGGAGAAACTGGAACCCTGTGCATCACCATAGACGTGCAGGGGGTGGGGCAGCCACTGTGTGGGACAGCATGTGGCGCTCCAGAAGGTCAACCGTGGGATTTCCACGAGATCTGGCGATCCACCTCTCGGGGGTCAACCCATGAGACTGAAAGCAGGACTCCCAGCAGTGAAGGCAGGAGCCACTGGTCCTCCCACCAGGAGGGGAGTGAGTAAACAGGACATGGCGCAGACATACCTCCAACCTTACAAGGCAGCCTTAAAGAGGAAGGAAATCCTGCCACGGGCTATGGCACGGACGCACCTCGGGGACACTGTGCTTAAGTGACATAAGACAGACACCGAAGACAGATGGGTGAGTCCCCTCCAGGAGGAACCTGGGATAGACACATCCTAGAGATGCAAGCAGAGTGGACTTGACCAGGTGCCAGGGGAAGGAGGGGGGGGAGAGTTATTTGTCTGGGACTATAGAATGTTCTGGAAATGGTGGTGACGACCCCACAACATCGTGGACGTGTGCATGCCACGGAATTGTGCACCTAAATAGCTGGAGTGGTAAATTGTATGTTCCGTGTATTTAGCCCCATACAACCCACTCCAGTGGTTCTTGTGCAGTTGAGATCCCTAGAGGGTCTACTGAATAAGGCTCACTTCTATGTCACTTTATTTCTTTTTCTTTTCTACCTCTCCAAATTAAAAGGAAGTTTCATTCTTTAACAGAGGGACCAACTTAAAATGTTGGGTATCTTGCCATGTGAGATCTATTATTAAGTCCTAAAAGAACTTCTTTAGGAAGAAATTGCCCTTGGTTGAAAGTACTCAGTGAGTTAAAACCCAAAGCAAACACAGAGCAAGGAAAGGGACCCAGGGATCCGCAAACGTGGAGGACAGGATGGGTTTGCTCAGGAAGTGGTGGGTATGTGCTTGCTTCCTGAGAGACAAACACTGGGATAGTGGGGGACGTTTGACAAGAGACAATAGTCGAATGTAAAAGTCTAGGAGCTGGGCAACAGCTTTGGTTGGTGATGGCAGAGATTCTATGTGTCGGGTGAGCAGGGGGAAATGCAGAGAGAAGAGAACAGAGAGGCAGATGAAGACCAGGCTGGACCCCGAGGCCGCCGAGTCGGCGGAGGAGATTGCTCTTGAGCTGGGGAGTGCTACGAAGGAATGTCTATGGGTTTTTGAAAAGATCCCTGTGGAAGACCATGGCGTGGAGTGTAGATTAAACAGAAAGGCCGGCAACCTTTTTCTGTGAAGGGCCAGATAGATAGTAAACATTTTAGGCTTTTCGGGCAACATATCTCTCTGCTGCATAGTCTTCTTCTGTTTTAAAACTTTTTACAAGTCTTTAAACACGTAAAACCATTCTTAGCTTCTAGCTCATGGGTAGGGTCGTAGGAACAGAGCCTGCGGGTGGCGTTTGGCCCCTGGGCTGCAGGCTGCAGAGCCTCTGGGTGACGGGGAGGCAGGTAGGGAGGAGAGAGGCCTGGTGCTGAGTAACCGAGCAGCTACGGGCCTGGACGGTGGCCAGTCCAGAGCTGGAGAAGGCCCGGCCTGGAGCCCAGTGAGTGGGAGGGAGTGGGCGGACTGAGGGTGCGGTGGTAGGCTGGGCAGAGGTGGCCATCCAGGTGAGCGCGCCTTTGGGAGATCAGGTGCCTGGGCTGGAGTTGAGGGGCCACCTGGGCCAGGCTCTGGGCTGGGGAGGTGTCAGCCAAAGTTGTAGCTATGGAAATGGAGAAAGAAGCCAGCAGCCAAGGAGAGCAGAGGCAGGGACCCAGAGATGTGAGGAGAAGAGTCCCGGCAGGACGCTGCGTGGGCCGCGCGTCCCGGGGGCAGGCGCCAGGGAGCAGCACCCTGGGCGTCAGGCAGCACAGGCTGGGGACAGCTGATGGCTCCCTGAGGAGAAGACGATGAGTCCCCTCCCTATTCTCCCAATCACAATAAATTCTGAGCAGAGCAAGGATTTGCATGCAAAAAATAAGACTACAGAAGTAGAAGATGTATTTTTAAAAATAATTCTAAGAGTTGAGAAGACCTTTTTTTTTTTTTTTAAAAGCCATAATAGGAACCCAGAAACTATTTTAAGAGATGGATATTTTTGACAATATGAAAAACTTAAATGTCTGTAAAAAGTAAGAAGACAAACCAGGAAAAATATCTGCAGCACATAACACATATGGTCCCCATGTACAAAGGCAGTGAATAGTCTGATAGAAACGTGGTCGAAACGCACAAGGAGTTCCTGAGACGAGCGACGCACAGGGCTGGAGAACAGGTGAGGAGAGCGTCAGTCAAAGCGACGCACGGAAAATGGCAATTTTTTTAAACCCATGATCAGCAACACTAAAAATAAGCACCAAATGCAGGGTGGGTGCTGGAGAGGAAGCGGGACTTTGAGCTCCTGGGTGCTATTGGACACGCGGAATCACAGTTTTTCTGTAGAGAAGGGGGACAGTGGGTGCCACAATTAGAAAAGAGAATACACTTTGGATCAACAACCATTCTGAGGAATTAATTTCACGAATGCTCCTGTGCTGCACGCAGGGAATGTACTGCAGCCTCTTATGTAATGATGAGAATTCACTTAACGTCCATCGGAAGAGCCCTGGTCAAACACACGGTCGCAGGTCTCATCAATGGAGTAGCACGTGGCCATTAAAAATGGTTTGCCAGGGCTGGGGTTGTGGCTCAGTGGTGGAGCACTTGCCTAGTATGTGTGAGGAACCAGGTTCGATTCTCAGCACCGCCTATAAATAGATACATCAAATAAAGGTTCATTTGCAACTAAAAAATATTAAAAAAATGATTTGCCACTCTTCTGAGGTCTTCTGCCCTCTGAAGACCACCTTCTCCGGGAGGCCTACATTTAAAACAGCAGCCACTGCCCGCGGTGGTCACCCATCTTTTCACCCATGTTTGCTTTTTCTGTGGCTCTTTCCACCCCCAAGTTAGTGGACATTACTTACTACATCCACTTTTTTAGGGAGGGGGTACCAGGGATTGAATCCGGGGCGCTTAACCCCTGAGCCACATCCCCAGCCCTTTTTGTACTTTATTTAGAGACAGGCTCTCATTGAGTTGCTTGGGCCTTGCTAAGTCTCTTTGCCCCTGTTGGAAGAGAGAGGGTGCTCCCCCAGGGCAGGGATCCATCTGTTTTAGTCACTAGAGCTCAGGACCTTGGAAGAAGGACCTGGCACACAGACTGGGGCTCTCACACCTGCAGCTGGATGAGGGCAAATGTGTCTATTGATTGGAAAGTTGTCCCTACCCTAGTGTTAAGGGTAAAGCAGAAAAAGGAACACGAGATCTTTGCGTGCATTTCCTTCTTACAACAGTGTGTGAGTGAGTGAGTGTGTGTGTGTGTGTGTGTGTGTGTGTTTACAGAAGAAGGTTCTCCAAAGTATCAATTTTGGTCCATCTCTGGGTTGAAAGTTTGTGTGGGTGTTTTTGCTTTTCCTCTCAATTTTTCTATATTTAAATTTCCCTTAATATGTCCCTAGTATCTAAAACAAATCAGTAGGAAACATAAAACCATGTCTGTCTTGAATGGCCAAATCCAGTGCTGCCCAGGCCTCCTGAGACGTGTCCAGTCGGATTCACAGCGCAGTGGGTTGGAGAGCCCCAAACCTCAGAGGGGGCTCCATGGGAGCAGGGACTTTGCAGAAGTGACTGGGGTAGGGATGAGGCTAAGACCACACTGGATCAGTCAGGCCCTGAACCCAGTTAGACTTCCTCACACGACCTGGAACTGAATGACCGGATGGCAAGGGGCCAGCGAGGACGGAGGCAGAGGTGGGAGGGAAGCTGCCATGCCAGGGGGCGCCGGAGCCTCCTCTCCACGCTGGAAGAGGCAAAGGGGGTCCTCCTGTGAGCTTCCCAGGGAGACCTGGGTTTGGATTCTGACCTCGTGAGTTGTGAGGGGATGAGCTTCCGTGGTTTGTGCCAGTCAGTTCACCATAATGTGTCACACAACCCCAGCCCCAACCAGCCCAGGGCTCCCAACCAGCCCAGGGGCGCTTTGGAGAGGTTGGTTCAGGGGAGTGAGAGTGGCGGGTCCCAGGTGAGGCTGTGGTCTGGGAGGACATAGGTGAGACTTGAGTTTGAAGGCAGGGAGCGCTGGAGGGGGTGGTGGGAACAGGGACTCGTGCATTTGCCTGGGCCACGAGTGCGTGTGTGTGTGTGTGTGTGTGTGTGTGTGTGTGTGCGTGTGTGCATGTTTGCCTGGGCCACGAGTGTGCGTGTGAACTGGGAGTTCCGAGTGCGTTTACGTGCTGAGAAGGCTCCAAAGGGGACAGTGGGCATCATGAGGCAGGTGGACAGGGGATGAAGTAAGGTGTTGGGTGGGAGAGGTCAGATGGGCAGTGCCAAGAGCACAGGAAGAAGGGTGGGCACTGACTTCCTGGCGGGGAGGTGGGCGCACCCTGGAGGGGAGAAACGGGGACGTTTCCCTCTGGCTTTGTGCTGCAAAGGGGCCTCACGTTCGTTCTTCTTGGAGAATGAATTTCAACAAAACCTATTTCAGCAGCTTCACTGAGCTGGATCTGCTTGCAGCAATGCAGATACCTGAGCTCAGTGGGTCAGGGGAAGAGATTGCAGATGGCTACTCACAGACCCGCGTTCATAGCAGCACCCCTCACGGTCGCCAAAAGGTAGAAGCAACCCGGGTGTCCAACAGGGGTTTACAGCACAGTGGGACATTACTTGGCCTTCAAGGGAAGAGATTCTGCCACAGGCTGCCCCCCACACAAACCGTGAGGACATTGTGCTAGGGGAAGTAACGCTTCTAAAATAACAAACACGCTCTGATTCTGCTTGTGGGAAGTCCCCAGGTGGTCAGATCCACAGGGACCAGGGGCAGAATGTGGCTGCTGGGGCTGGGGCAGGGGAAATGGAGTGTCTGTTTCTAATGGGTACAGAGTTCCTGTGCAGGGAGATGAGAAAGTGCTGGCGATGGGTGGCGGTGGCCACTGCAGGACAATGTGAAGGATCATAATGCCACTGACACATAGCTAAAAAAACGACCCAGTGCTGAAGTTTATGTTATGTGTATTTTGCCATAACAAAAAGAAATTGCATTAAATAAGGAAAAGCATATATGTGTATTTCACACGAGAGCTTCGCTTGTGCGATGCTTTCCTGCTTTACTTTGGGAAAAGGTTCACAGAGTTACGATGCTGCAGACGAGGAAGGATGGGGCTTTTATTATTGCGTTCATTTTTGCATTTTTCAATTTGTGGCCACTCACCAGTTCCAGTGCCTCTGGGCGTACTTATGAATGTTGGGACTGTAAAGTGGATGCTGAGAGGAGATTACGGAGGAGAAGCTCCCTCTTTATGATCCGGGAAGGAAATTGAGCGTGGTTACAGGGGCTGCTGCTGTTCAGGTCACTGGCTTTCCTCTGGCCCTTACCCTGACGCCACCCCTCTGGGCGTGTCCTTAACTGGGGCTTCTCCCCGACAGGGCCTGGTAATCGGGCTTGTTGTTCATGTCTGCTGTGCGTGTGAAGGTGAGCCAGCTTCTATCTGTTCTGGACCTGGAGCTCTTGGGACCACGGGAGGCTGCTATAATCAGAAGTCTAGACAGACGTGGAAGTTTCAGTTGTCGGAGGTGCCGATGGTAAAACAGTCCCTACCTTCCACCGGGAACTTGGGACAGCTACTAAAGGGCAAAGGATCCTATTAGAAATTTAGCTTAAGGGCCTCACAATGTGAATTTAAATTTAGAATGTCTGGTACCCACTGAAAGGTCAAATGCTGACGGTGGCTGCTAGTAGGATGTAGCTTTGTGAAATGTGCAAATTTCATTGCTCAGAGGAGACAAATGACAGGTCGATTTGGGCTGAATAAAGGAAATAGACATTGAGCACTCGAATTTCTCTTTTAAAGGGAATTCAAAATTAGACAGAACCATTAGGAACCTTGCAGGACTGCCGCGTTCAGTTGTGCATGTTGCCCACTACACAAAGGTACCCAGAGGAAGGGACTCAAAGGTTGGAATAGAGTGGTGCTTTGTTGGCCAAGCCACTTGCCCTTTCAGAGGCCCTTGGTGCTCAGAGGGAAGGGCACCTCTTGTGAATTTTTAAAAAGCCCCTTGTGAGCCAACAGCCTTCCTGGAACTATGGATATCAATATTCTACCCTCTTCCTGTTTTTTACCCACGTGGAGAAGCGAGGCCCAGGGGATCCTGGAGGGGATGGTGGAGCCTGCTCTGAGTGAGCCCCTGGGTTTCCAGTCTGTTCTCCACCTTCTGAGCTCCACAAAGCGGTGGCTGCTCTGGGCTTCCCCCCCGCCCCAGGGACCCTGGCCTTGGGGATTTCCTTCTGAGAAAAGTCACTGTGCTGCTCGCGATGACCCCGGCCTGGGGACCCCAGCTGCTGCCTGTGGGTGGCCTGGACCTCTAGGCTCTTCATTGGCACAAAAGGTGACACTTCTGCCATGCCGGGTTGTTGAGGGAAATAAATGACATCACACGTGAGGCGAGGTGGCCCTGGGACCAGGCCGGGGGCCAGGGCCAGACAGGCCTGGAGCGCAAGTCTGCACTTCCTGCTCCCGTCTCTGAATCTCAGTTTCTTTAGTCATCAAGTGAGAGGGATGAGAGCCACCTGGCTGAGTCACCGTGAGAGGAAAGTGAGTGGCTAGGTGTGGCACCTGGCGACCTCCAACAGATGGGGACAATTAAGGTCACATCCAGGTCACGGGAGGTCCACAACTTTCAAGTATGACAGTCTCTCTTTCTATAAGCTCAATACTGTCCTGGAAACTGCGGAATTCAGGGACAATCTACAGCGCAGATCGGGCAGACCGTCCGGAAGCTGAGCGTGTGCTGGGTCGCACGCAGCCTGCAGTCCCTCCTGCATCAGTGTGCTGTTGCCTTCAACCTGAGGGACCCAGGATGTCCCAGTGCACCAGAGACAGAAGCCAGCGGTGCTGGACTCACTCGGAAAGGGGATGATCATGACGTAGGGTGGAGACGAGCCAGCCCTCGCTCTTACTGGGCATTCACTGGGTGCCAAACCGGGCAGGCCAACAGCCCACGGTGAGGGGCTGACCATGGACAGAGATGGGCGGGCTGCAGGTCCAGCTCCTTGGTGAAGCTGACCCATCTCGAGCGGCAGAGAGAGGGGTCAGGACTGGTGTCAGGCTGGCTTCAGAGGCAGATGAGAAGAAATGCACGTGCATGCACACGTGTGTGTGTGTGTGTGTGTACTCAAGCGTGTGCGCACACAATGTGAGGCCATGAGGAGAACCCACCTCCCTGGTGTGTGAGAGGAGTGAATTTCCCCAGTGAAGAAGAGGAGGTGGAGTATGGAGCGGGGACCGGGGGCTGTGCCTGGGACAGGGTCTGGGGTAAGATGGGGATGGCGGAGGAGGAGGAGAAGGGGCGATGTCAGAGGAGAATCTGGCCAGTGGGGAAGTCCTGACACCTTATAAATCCCCGCGTTGGGAGGAAGCTGGCCCGCGAAGGATGGCCATGTGCTTGTGGAATGCCTGCGGTGGCTGGCACCGAGCTCTGCAGAATCGTCACGCTCTGCTCAGGGCTCTGCCTCCGTGAACCAAGAAACCTGAAATGGGAAGTGCCCCAGGTGTTGAGGCGGGTGGGGGTCAAGGGGCCAGGACCACCATGTACCCAAGGAAGCACCTGCAGACGGCTCCCGGGAGCAGGACAGGCCAGTGGGCTTAGCACCCAGGAAACCCCGGGAGACCTGAGCGGGGTGGCCAGGGTGAGATCAGACCTGGGGAAGCTGGCGAGGTCGCGAAGCTTCAAGAGACATTCTGGGGACAAGACACCTGAAACCTGGCTCCCACAGGAGGGAGGGAGCCACCTGCGGACAGAGCAATGGACCCCAGAGGGAGCACCAGGACCTCCCAGGGACGGAAGGAGATGGAGCAGAGGACACAGTGCTGCCCTCGGAGGAAACACAGCCCCCTGTCATCAGGGGCACATGCAAGGCACGGCAGAGGGGAGAGGCCGCTCCCACAGCCCCGAGCGGGATGGAGACTGCAGTTCCAGTCCTGTCGAGGGCTGCGGCCATCCGTCCTGGAGAGCCCAGGCTGAGATGGGATCTCCAGTCTGAGGAGGGGCAGAGAGCGTAGAAAGAGATTTCTTGGTTTCCCTAGAAGAGCTGAGACCCACGGCGCCCCAGCCCAGGTCTAGACTGTGCAAAGCTTCCTCTTCTACAAGGTGCTTGGGTGAGCTCTTGCAGGGAGGGAAGGAGAGACTGTTTCAGAGGAATCCACAGCTCTGTGCCTGAGGGACTTGGCGCTCCTCTGGGGTGAGATCCGTTTGGACTTGCTTCAACTCCACCATGTTACGGTTCCGATGACGGAGGGAAGAATAATCCAACCAAACCCTGGCATTGGCCACCGTTCTGATTCTAGACAGAGGTCCCAAGACACCTCCCACGGCCCCTTTCTGTAATGAGCTCTGTCTGGTGAGCGGGAAATGAGTCTTATTTCTTCTGCTGTCCTCCTGGGGATGCGAAAAACTGGGTTCAGAGGGGGAGACTGGGTCCTGGGTAAGTCATTTAGAGTGACCAGGTAATTGAGGGATCTGGGAAAACTGACCCCACAACCAGACACCCCCTGGGTGGCTCTATATGATACCAGCAAAAAGAAGGCTCCTGGCACCCAGGTGGGTAGGGGCACTCTCTGTTCTAACAAAGTATTTCATCAGGAAACTGTCACTTTCCTCCATCAACCCCCTGGCTTCTCCTCAGGGCACCATCTCTGGGCCCTGTGTGGTTTGACTTTGCATGCTGAGAATCTGCATTCTGAACAGGCTGATTCTGACCTCCTCTCCTAGGAGGGCTGGGTCCTCAGAGTGTGCTCCAGTGCGCACACTAATCCATACGTCAATAAAACAGAAGGGCTTTTACTTAGATGTGGCTTAGCTTCCGGGAGATACTTGCTCAGAGGGCGAAAGGCTGACATTTTTCACTCCACTGAGCCTGTGTCCTTCTGGGGAAATCTGTGGTTGGTATTTCAGAGTCTGTCAAAGAGAAGCCTTTGGCTGCAGATTTTGAGCTCTCAGAAACAGATATTCCCTGAGCCTGGCTTTTGTGGAGGGGATATGCACAGATGGGATCTGGGGACGGAGGACTCACACCCACCCTCAGACCGTCCCTTGTTACCTCGTCTTGGGCCAGCAGCCTAGCCTGCCGGCATCTCAATGTCCAAAGGACTACAGGTGGACCGTTTATTCCACCTTCTTCCACTTTGAAAAACATCCACTACAGCACATACAATTTTGTTGAGGGTGAAATAAGGAATTTCTTTTACAAGAAAGCTTGCTGTGATTCTGAATGGCCTCCATCCAGCATCTTATTTTCTCTAGAAAGCAAACGAAACAATTTCAGTGTACCTTCTCCGAGGCTTCTGCAGCTTCCGGCTGTCGGGAGGGCGTGGTCTGTCTCCCCGCACAGACACTGACGTCTGTGTCCTCCAGGTGGCCGAGGTGGCCACCAGCTCCTCTCAGAGAGCGGAGGGCGCTCTTCCCAGGAGTCTGTGGGTTCTAAGTGTCTTCCTCATTTGCTTGATCCACGGTGCTGGGCACTGAGACCCTGAGTGTGGACAGGCCCCCTCTTTAGGCTGGATGTGGCTCTTGGCTGTTTTCCTTCTGCACCACCAGCAGGGGGGGCCAGGTGACACGTGGTGGCGGTTCCCCAGGTCTGGGAGGTGGGGGGTGCTGCCCAGCCAGGAGTGAGTGGAATGAGGCTCCCCACATGACCTCTGCCCTCCGGCAGGTGTAAGTGGGAGATTGCTGACAGTGGGCCAGGCCCGAGGTCTGCAGAGGACAGAGCAAGACCTGAGGAATACTTAGATTTCTTCTCATTCCTGGAAAACTACAAGTCAGGCTAGTCCAGTGTTGTGCTGGTGAACTGGCTCTCCGGGAGGTGGGGGAAAGCCTTGATTTGGAGCATTCCCCAATTTTTGTGGCGTGAAAGCCCCACCCTGGCTCACATCAGGCCATCCAACTCTCAGAACTCCCCATATCCAACAACCGGTGGTCGCGGGCTGGTGAGAGCTCACCAGGCTGGATCAAGTCCTGTCCCCAAGAGGTGGGGGCTGAGGGATCCAGTTTTGCTGGGAATTGGTGGGAGGAGCTGGGAGCAAAGGAGACGGGAAATGAAGAGATCATGGGTTTAGGACGTCCTGCCCACTCTGTCTTACTCTTGGAGAGTTCTAGAACAAGTTAGCGTATTAAGGACTCTGAGCACGAATATGATTCTTGGACTTGTCTCCCCCAGCACCCCCCCAAGCTTTTTTGAGCCGAGGGCAACCCACACACACCTTGGTTCGGCGGAACCAGTATTTGAAATGTATTTGGCTTGGCGGATCCTGAATGAAGGAGGGGACACTGGGGGGGGGTCAGGGTCCCTGCTTTGCCTTCTTCACCTTCCCGTGGGGACAGCCCCATGGCTCTCATCTCCCTCTGAGTCAGCCCAAAGCTGCCAGCCTGTACGTCACCCAGAGTGTTCCCTCTTGTCCTTGGCGCGGCGACTCCCCTTTCCCTCCCTCCCTCAGTGAAGAGAGACGTGACTCAGTCAACCAGCCACGAACAGAAGCGAGAGTGACATATTATCCCAATAGAGGAAGAGTCTCTGCCACGCATGGGAGGCTGGCTCCCAGTGTTGGTAGACTTGGAGGGTGGGATGACAGCGAAGACTCCAAATAGACCCACAGAGTCAGAGATGGGTGCCCCGGGGCCGGGAGCACCCACAGGGGCATGGTACGTTCACCTCCGCCCACTCTTGCTTTTCCTATGGGCTTGGAAGTGCAGTTGTCATATCCGTGAGGCCGAGCTGCCCTTGGGCTGCAGGAAGCGCTGACCTCGCTGGGCTCTCTGGGCTCTGGGGGCTGGGGTCTGACCCTCCTCCAGCCCTGCCCCCAAGCTCCCAGCTTGGGTGAGCTGATTCAGGGTGTCCTGGGCCTCACCCCAAGGGCTCAGTGCCTTTCTTTGGGGGAAAATCCACAACTGGGGGTGGAGGACAAAGGGACAGCTGCTGTGAATGAGGGACAGATCTGTCATGCCGATGGAGGCTGAGGGCAAAGCTCCAACTACCGCAGCTGTGGCTGGGCTCCTGGCCTGGGACCGGCAGAACCATCACAGACTTCCCCAGAAGAGCTCCGTTCCCCGCTGTGACATCACCATCCGCTCTGGTCTGAACGTGTTCCCCAAAATTTCACGGTTGGGAACAATCCCCAGAGCAAGTGTGAGGAGGTGGGGCTGCTTGGGAGGTGTCTAGGCCACCAGGGCTCCACCCTCGTAGAATAATGTCATTAAGAAAGGGCTTGAGGGAGGAGTTTGTTTCTGTCCTTCCCTTTTCACCCTTTCTGTTCTGTCTTCCATGTGAGGGGTCTGAAGGGTACAGCAACTGGGAGCCATCTTGAAAGTGGTGACAGGGCCTTCCCCAGACATTGAGCCTGCTGGCACCTTGATCTTGGATATGCAGCCTCCAGAATTGTGAGAAAGCAAATTTTTGACCTTTATAAATTACCCAGTCTCAGGTATTTTGTTATAGCTGCACCAAGTGACTAAGATCCTATCCATTAAACCATCCCCTGGGTCTCTCATGTTTGAGTTAAGGAAGGGAAAGGGAGGGGAAACCTGGGATGGAGCTCCATCCATGAGATGAGCCTTCTGAGAAGGAACTTGGGTCAGGACCATAAAGGAAGGAGATTTCTCCCTTCCTGTGCCTCTCTGGCTTCTTCTGTAGCTTGGACCTCAGGTGAGCTTTACATGGTGTCTACAGTGAAATGCAGCAGAGGGGTCACCCTAAAACAGGATCTGGCATATGTGTACCTGAGCTGTACAGGTAGGCTTGGTGCCCTGTCTGTCATTTTTCCCCATAACTCCTACCAGTGACCACCGCCTGTCAAGTCCTGTGCTTGACCCTGGGCGCGTGAAGACTCACATATCACAACCCCCTGCCATGCAGATTTGCTCTCGATTCAAGTTCTTCTGTGGCTGGAAACTGGCCCAAGGTCCTGAGGTGGACCTAGGGGTAGAAGCCTTTTTGAGAATTAATAAGGTGTTAGTTTGAAAGTTTAGTTTTTAAAATTCATAGAGCAGAAATCCTTCTCTCACAGTTCTGGAGGTGGGACGTCCCGTGCCAGTAAATGGCTGGGTTGACAGTTGTTTTGAAGGAGGAAGTGACTGATTCAGGGGCCTGGGGGCTCCTTCCGGGGTAGTGGGAGTGTTTCAGCACTTGACAGAGGTGGTGGCTGCCCAGCATCCATGCCACTGAGATGCACTGCTCAGAATGGTGTGTGAATGTCACCTAAAGAGTGGCTGCTCTGCATGGGAAGAATCCGCAAGTCCTACATCTGCCAAAGGTCACACTGCTCCATCTGCCTAACCCCGAGGACCGGGGCTGTGCACATGGACGGCTGGGCAGGGCATGTTGGGTGACGTGTGGGTGAGGCAAGTGGGTGCAGCCTGGCAGCCTGGAGAGACCTGCTCCCAGCCCTGGCAATGAGCTCTTCTCTGTAGTCTACAGCGCCAGCAACTGTGCCCGAAGCTGGGCTGGAACATCTGGCAAGCCATTAATAACCAGTGACGGAGATGAATGCCTGGACTTCAGCCGCCTGTAGCGGCTGGTCATCTGACTGGAGGCACTGTCTTTAATAATATTCTTATGCAAATTAGATAAAAGGTCCCACACGGGCCCACTACAGGTGACAGGTGGCACTGCTCTTCTGTGATTAGTTTCCTAGCAGATGACTTTGGGGACTCTATGTCTTTTCTTTTGTGAGGTTGGACTTTCCCTTTTATTGCTCAGTCTTCTTTCCTGGTTGGTTGACGTGTCTTGGGGGAAATGCACTGTTTCCTTAGGAAGCACCCCTTGTTCTTTGGTGGCTGTCCTGCTCCTACATCAGGGAAGCCAGAGGAGGAAGTCTCATTTAGGGTTAGAATTCGTGCCCATCACTCATTTGGCTCCTGGAGGCAGTTCCTGATTTAATCTGAAATATGCGCGAATTTCAGCAGGCACTGAAAATATTTGCATACTCCTTTCTCTCCCTTTTGCAAGAGGTGTTTCTCTTGTAAAATTAAGTGCATTAGTAAAGCAAGGTGGAGACATGGTGAGGCTGTCTTCTCTGCGCTCTTTGCCAGGGTTCCTTTCTCCCCCACCCCGCCCCCCAGGGTCATCTTGCTAAAAGGAAGAAACATTTTTCTTAGCCATATACTTGTCTTACAACATTTTTAGGCAGCTCTGATCCCAACTGATCTTGAATGCAGTCTTCTGCCCTGGAGGAGAAGGGGATGTGGAGAGGGGTTTTCATCCTTCCTGTCCATTCGCAGTCTATTGAGGATCAAGCCAGAGTGGTCTCTGGGGACAGGAGTTCTGGAGACAGGGTCTGAGCATGCCCCCAAGGTTCCCTGTCCTGCAAACCACACACCCTGGCTCAGGACTGCTTCTGCAGAGAAAGAAGTTCCTGCCTGGTGATCCTGTGTGGCCCTGCAGTGTCCCTGTCTGGGCACAGCCCTGGGTTTGCAAAGCCGACTCTGTAAGCTGACCAGGAGTGAACCGTGGCAGAGGTGGAAGGATCTGTAGCTGAGATGTGCTTGTTATGCCTTAGGTAGAAAGCAGGAAAACTGAGGCTTCAGTCTGAGGAACCGCCCCCTGGGGTCAACTGGGAGGAAAGCTGGATTCCAGAATGGTGGCTCCCAGGGCTTTCTAGGGCTGTATTTGTTGAATGGTCACATCGTGTTCTTTTTTTGACAGTGAGATTCTGAGTCTTCAAGTCTCTGCTCACAGATAACTGGCATGGACCATGTAGATAGGAGGTCCTTGGGGTAACCACCATGCCCGTTTGGCACTGTGTGCCTCTTGGGGGTGATATTTTAAGCCTTAGATGAAAAATGGCTTTGAGTTTCCCTGCCTCTGGGCTTTGTCAGCTGCAGGGCTGTTTGGGGTTCATGCACTTGGGATATGGTCCTTTTAAAATCCCATTTCTTCTGCTTCTGTGTTCCTCCCCTGGGGCCCACTGACACTCTCTGTGTGCTGTTCTTAGCTTCCCACTGAATCAATCTTTTCTTTTAAGTCTTCAGCCAAAGTTTATTTGGTTTCCTTAAAGTTACTTGATTGAATTCTCAGCATAAGTATAGACATTGAAGTCATTACATCTGCCCTTTTAAAAGGAAAAATGGAAATCCGGGCTCTTCCCTCATTCTGCCTTGTCTATGGAACTCAACATTCGTGAATGATGTGTCCTTGAGAACCCATGTCTCCATCCAGCTTTTCAAACTCACGCCTGTATCGTTAAGTCAGAGATCTGGGTGCTTCTGGCCTCAATTCTAATATTCCAACTTGCGCACTTTCTCTGAGCCACTAGAAATGCTCTTCAAACACATTTCAGCTGGACCGGGAGCAGTTTTGCTTACGCTGACTTGGATAATACTGTTGAAACACCCAGCGAGGCGAGGCAGATTATGAGCTGGCTGGTTCTACTTCAGCACCCAAACTCTAATAGCTTCTCGATTCATACAGAACAAAAAGTCCTCTTGGATCTGCAAGTTCCTCCTTGGATGGGTTGAAGGGCAAAGTTATGTGGGAAAAATGAGTGATTTTGGTAATCGTCACTAGAGGAGGGGAGAGGAAGCTCCCTCGTGTCTTGTGATGTCAAACACCAACACCCTCCAATATGGCAGCCATCAGCCACGGGAGCCATGGAGCAACTGAAATGAGCCTGGTCTGAACTGAGACAGAAGTGCAGACAGACATGGGTTTTGGAGCTATAATGTGAAGAGTAATAATGTGAAATACATCAACGTTTTACATTATGGATCTTCATAATGATTACATGTTGCGATAATAATGCTCTGGATATATGGAGTCAAATGATATGTCATTATGTTAAATCCACCCACTTATCCTTTACTTTTAGATGTGCATACAGGGAGTTTAGGGTTCTGTACGTGGCTGGCACTGCATTTTCCGTGGAAGGAACACCTGTTATTCAGTAGTACCTACTCTGTGCATGTGGAAATGGAGTTGATGCAGAGGGGCAGCTAGCTTGATGGCTTTCGTCAGAGGAAAAAGGCCACCAATTAGTAGGATTTATCTTTTGATTGGGAAGGAATTACTGAAGGCTCGGGAACTGGAAACATCAATAAGGGTTTGGGCACCAGCCATTGAGAGAGGGTTGGGGACTGCTGACGTGTGTGTAAGCATCTTGCTTCCTAGTTGGAAGCTGTGCCCATTTTAGCCAGCTGGCTCACTTTTCCCTTTTTTTAAAGGGCTGACCATGCACGTGCCAGGGTTCCACTCACCACCAATAGCCACCTCTGTGCCTGACGGGGAGCTATGCACCCACCGTGTCCTCTGCTGGTGCTGGGCATAAGGAGGCGGGGGAGGGGCACGTGGACCGTGGGCACTCGCAAATGGAAAAGGTGAGTGAGAGAAGGCTGAGTACATTTTAACTTTGGTAAAAGGAAGTTTTATTCATTTATTTAAAAATATTAGTCTATTAAAAGTTTCTTAGATTAAAAAAAAATGACTAAGTGTCAGGATCCGGTGCTGAAGGAGTAAATCCAACCCCCAGCAGACTGAGAACCTGACAAACGTTCGGGTCGTCCTCTCCAGGTCTCCCGTGGTCTCCTTCGCAGTGACTTTCCTGAGTTCCTCTCCTGCCTTCCCCTTCACCGCTGGGTTTGTCCCCGTCCCACTTCTCTTTCCATCCCTCAGTTTTTCTTGGGGGGATTAGCTTCCCACGAGACTGGCCGGTACAGAGTTCTCCCACATCTGGCTCCGTCTCAGTTCCTTCCCCACCGTTTACACTGCCCCCTGATGACCCCATGACCTCCCCCAGGCCACACCACCTGCCCACCCTGCCACACGGAGAACCAGGTGCCCACCCAAGCCACCTCCAAACTGAGCACCCACCAGGGGGAAGGCATAGCCCATTTCTTCAGGGCTGGCTGAGCCGGTGGTCCGCCACCACCGTGTGCGTTTGGCAGAGATGCAAAAGCCAGCAGGGCGCAGGAGAGCTGGAGTGGGAGGAAGGGGAGGCCCAGGTCTGCTGGGAGCTGTGGCCTGGAGCTGCACGGGGCTCCTGAGCCAGGCCTCCGGTGTGGTTGCTTGGCAGCCCTATTTGGCTTTTTGCAATTGGCCCCCAGTTGGAAGTAGAGACAAAAATTAGGGAGGTTATTAATCGAGTGCTGGCCTTGTGTTTCTGGTTGTTACAGCAGCTATTGCTTAGCCTCCCGGACGGTCACTAGAGAGAGCCATCTGGCTTCTTGCAGTGGGACTCACAGAAGGCTGGCTTCCTGGGTTGTCTGTTGTAGATACAGAGTTTGTTCCCTCTTAGGGTCTTTGACAGTTTCAAATAAGCAACAACAAAGCCTTTGTTTTGGTCCTTGATTATAAAAAGAATAGATTCTTATGTAGAAAATTCTAAGCAATCTGGAAAATCATAAAGGAAAATGAAAGAATTCACCCCACATCCTCCCACCAGAGTGACCACTGTTCACACTGTAAAGAGCAAAGCTCCATCACACATCCCTACAGGAGCGACTGGCCTCAGCGTGGGCTTTGGTGGCCTCCCCTCCCTCTCCACCTGGCTCGCTGCGCAGTCTCCAGAGCTGACCACCCCTGGGTCTGGGGGCCTGCACTTGCTTTTCCACAGAGCCTCTGTTCCCCGGGCTCTTTGAGTTCAGGTTGTGTCCCTACCCTGCTCCGTGTGCTTCAGTGGTGGCATTCCTAGGTCCAGCTCCCTGGAAAGGCTCCCACGTCACTGGTGACGTGAGCATGGCGGACGCTCCGTCCAACCTTCCATCTCCTCTCCACGCTTGAGACAACTCAGGGCTCTCTGAGGACCGTGCCTCCTTCTGTGTGTGCTCATCGCCCTGTGGCTTCTGTTGTCTCCAGGGTCACCTGTCCCTTACCACTCACCGAAACCCTCAGACGCAGCTCAAACTGACCCTCCCCAGGGAGCCTGCCCAGGAAGCATCCAAGGGTCCAAGGTGGTTGGATTGCGTCCCCACCCCTGGTGGCTGACTCAAGGACAGCTCTCAGCACAGCCGGGGACGGCAGCTGACTCCCACACGTCTTGGCCCTGGACCGTGTCCTACTCCTTTTCTCCGTAGCCCAGTGTCTGTGATGGAGTGGAGGCTCAGGGGACATCTCCCGAACAAACTAGTTGGTAGAGGATGAAATTATATGAGCGTGTGTGTGTGAGTGTGTGTGTGTGTGTGTGTGTTCCACCTATACCTGTCGATGGACAGATCTTACACTGGGCCGATTTTTAGGAGCCTGGTGCAATTTCAATGGCTATTTCCTCCACAACCTGTGTTGAAATTCAGTTGCCATTGTGACGTATCAGGTGGGGGCCTTTAAGGTTTGTCGAGGCCATGAGGACCTGCCCTGGTGAAGGAAGCGGTGGACCCATCTGGGGAGGGGTTTCCCTCAAAAGGATGTTTCACCCCTTCCTTCCTTCCTTCCTCCCCTCCTTCCTTCCTTCCTTCCTTCCTTCCTTCCTTCCTCCCCTCCTTCCTTCCTTCCTTCCTTCCTTCCTTCCTTCCTTCCTTCCTTCCTTCCTTCCTCCCTCCCTCCCTCCCTCCCTTCCTTCCTCCCTCCCTTCCTTCCTTCTTTCCTCCCCTCCTCCCCTCCTTCCTTCCTTCCCTCCTTCCTTCCTCCCCTCCTTCCTCCCTCCCTCCCTTCCTTCCTTCCTTCCTTCCTTCCTTCCTTCCTTCCTTCCTTCCTTCCTTCCTTCCTCCCCTCCTTCCTCCCTCCCTCCCTTCCTTCCTCCCTCCCTTCCTTCCTTCTTTCCTCCCCTCCTCCCCTCCTTCCTTCCTTCCCTCCTTCCTTCCTCCCCTCCTTCCTCCCTCCCTCCCTCCCTCCCTTCCTTCCTTCCTTCCTTCCTTCCTTCCTTCCTTCCTTCCTTCCTTCCTTCCTTCCTTCCTCCCCTCCTTCCTTCCTTCCTTTCTCCCTCCCTCCCTCCCTCCCTTCCTCCTCTCCTTCTTCCCTCCCTCCCTTCCTTCCTTCCTTCCTCCCCTCCTTCCTTCCTTCCTTCCTTCCTTCCTTCCTCCCTCCCTCCCTCCCTCCCTCCCTCCTCTCCTTCCTCCCTCCCTCCCTTCCTTCCTTCCTTCCTTCCTCCCCTCCTCCCTCCCTCCCTCCCTCCCTCCCTCCCTCCCTTCCTTCCTTCCTCCCCTCCTTCCTTCCTTCCTCTCTCACTGTCTCTTTGACCTTCCCCTGGGATGACCCAGCTCAGAAGCCTCTGCAGAGGCACCTCCTCTGTCTCAGGCTCACCAGTCTCCACAACGGTGGGAACTGAGTTTCTATTCACGATCACCAGGCTACGGAGCAGCAGCAGTGAGCAGAGGAAGGCAGTACTGAGCTGCAGCACCTCTTCCTTTCCATAGGGCAATTAAAAGAATCTCAGTGATTGCTTTCCACTGTGGCCAGTGATACGTCCATATACTCATTCTCGATCCTCTTGTCTATGATCCCACTGAGATTTTTTTTGGGTGCAAAATGTTCTATTCATGAAGATGCTTTGAACTGTTTGCTGGAAAATCCACCTTTCCTCCAATCAATAAGGAGTCATGCTGCTCTATAAATAATGGATAGCCTGGGTATCTATTTTTTTCCTGAAGGAGAGAACTAAAGAAGAAATAACCAGGAAGCTGTGCAGGTGATCTGCAATATACTGGAAACTCTATGTCCTGTGGTAGAACATAGAGGTTCAAAAAGAAAACAGCTTAGACTAGGTATGGAATTCATCTCAATTTCCCACTCACCAAGCCAATTCTTCTTGGGAGGGGCAAGGGGCAACAAAAGTGGCAGAGCCTTCATTCCAAAGCATCTCAGGAAGACTGTCCTCACTCACGCACGGTCATAGTTCAAGGGAGGGAAGTGGAGGTTAGGTGGTTGGTTAACTCAGGACCAGCAAGAAATAACTCAAGTTTAGCGGACCTGGTGATTTATCTCCTATGCAATGTTTTGCTAATTATTCCTGAGATAATTAGGTCTAGAGGACAGGTTTATTGGGACACTTGTCTTAGGAGATAGTAGCAGAAAGAGTGTGTTGGGGTTACTCTGAGTTACAGACATCACAAAGTGAATCCAGCTCTCTCAAACCTCTGTATGCCATATGGTAAGCAGAAAAATGGCCCCAGTGATGTCCACATCCTGAGTCCTGGAACTGTGAATGTATATGTGACATGGCACAGGGAAATTGAGGTTGCAGATGGAGTTACAGTTGCTATTCAGCTGGGAGATCATCTTTAAAAGTGAAAGAGGGAGGGAGAAGAGAGAAATGGATATGGTACCATAAAGACTCAGCTGCAGGGGCTGGGGTTATGGCTCAGTGGTAGAGCGCTCGCCTTGCGTGTTCAAGGCTCTGGGTTGAATTCTCAGCACCGCAGATAAATAAATAAATACATAAGTTAAAAAAAAAAAAGACTCAGCTTCACATATCTGGTCTTGAGATATCAGAAGGAGCCAAGTCAAGGACTACAGATGACTCCTAGAAGCTAGAAGTGGAGAGGAGATGAACTCTTCCCCGGAGCTTCCAAAAGCAACCCTGTTGGAACTTTGATTTTAGGCCAGTGAAGCACGTTGGACTTCTGTCCTCCAGAACTGTGAAAATGCATTCGTGAAGTGAAATTAGTTGAATTGATTTTTGATATTTTGTTATGGTAGCAACAGGAAACAATTTAGGTCAGTAGGAAGAGGCAGTTTAATTCAGTTGATACATGTTGAGCACCCACTATGTGCCACCTCCTATACTCAGTGCCTAGGTTCATTAAAGACACTGTCCTCTCCCTCAAGGGCTTTGAGCCTTGAAGGAGAGATCAGTGCACATGGCCCACAGAGGTGACTGCAGGACTAAGGTGTGTTAGTCAGCGCTGTGCTGCTATAACGAGATACCACAGACGATCACTTCTCATGGTTCTGGAGGCTGAGAATCCAAGATCAAGGTGCCAGCTTGTTCAGGATCTGGCCAGAGCTTTCTTCTTGGCTTGAAGGTGTCCTCATGGCAGGAGAGAGAGCATGCGATTCTGCAGTCTCTATTGCAAGGGTCCTAACCCCATGATGAGGGTACTACCCTCATGACCTAATCACTCAAAGGCCCCTCTCTAGTGATCATCCCTTTGAGTGTTAGGGCTTCGACATATGGAATTCAGGGTTCAGTCCACTAAATATGGGACTGGGAAGACGGTACACTAATTGGGTGAGGAAGGGATTTAGGTGGTCTGCTGTCATCCCAAGTGTTCTTATAAGTGGAGGAGACAGGTGGAAAAGGGAGAGCCAGAGAGATGGCGACAAGAGGACTGGATCCCATGTTGCTGGTTTTGAAGATGGAGGAGGAGACCATGTGGCAAGGAGTGTGCGCAGCCTCAGAAGGTGGGAAAAACGAGACCCTGCACTCCTCCCTCCCCCCGAAGCAGCATCACAGGCCTGCTGACACCTGACTAGCCCAGCGAGACCTGTGTTAGACTTGGAGACTACGGAACTGATAGATGATAAATTTGTGTTGTTTAGGCCACCAGGTTTATATGGCGGTTTGTTCCAGCAGTATTGGGAGATTAACACAGGGTGCCATGGGGATTTCTGGAGAGCAGGCCACAAGGGCTGAGACCTTGGAGACACCACACAGGTCTTGGTGGCTTTCTGGGTATAAAGGAGTAAATTTTATGCACCTTCAGTTTTACGTTTTCAAATGGATTGTGCAGATTTAGGATGCAAGACCAGATCAGAGCCTCCTCCATAAATTTTATGAACTGTGTCAACCTCTTGAGCCACTCATACATCCCCAGGGAGAGACAGTGTCCCTCAGCAATGATCAGTGCAGAACAGCAACCAACCCTGGGCAGCAGGCGCTCAGAGCCAGTTGAGTTGGATCTAGTAAAATTAAGGTAACGTGTTTTGCACCTGAGGGTGGTGAACAGATTCCCAGCTGCAGGACTCATCGAGATTTTTCTAAAAGAATATGTTAATTGCACCAGAATTGCACTTGTAAGAGCAAGCTCATAACGAAGCTGAGTTTCTAGTTGTGATGTGGACAGAGTGGGAGTAGAGAGATGGGATTGGGCTCAAGGACTTGGGAGGAGACAAGATTCTCAGAAACGGGTATCAGGACTCCATCCCTGGAAATCTCAGCAACGTGGTCTCTCAGAACCCAGTTTTGTGTTGGTGGGAACAATACCAAATTAAGGATCTTGGTGATAGAAAATGGAAGCATTTGTAATCAAAAGGGCCAGGTTTCAGCAGAAAGTTGCAAAGATCCAGCTTCTTCCAATGTGAGCCAGGGCTTTCTGCTCTTTCCTGGACTCTTAACCCCCAGCAAGCTTGGCTGCGATTTGACAGCTGCTCTAGGAACTTGTAGTTTAATTTATTTTTTGTTCACTTGACACAACTTCGCACCTGGCTTTTTAGCACACAGGACTCAGTAGTGGTCTGAGCTCTCCCACTGAGGTATTGACCTGGGGTCTAAGAGCCACAAAGCTGCAGTGCCCAGGGGGAGGGAGCAGGGGGAAGGAGCAGGGGGAGGGAGCAGGGGGAGGGAGCAGGGGGAGGGAGCAGGGGAGGGGGCAGGGGGAGGGGGCAGGGGGAAGCTGTGTGTGAAGCACAGGGAGGCCAGGGCCAGCTGTGCCTTGGCCTGTTTCATGTGTGAAGGGCAATCCTTGGGCAAGGGGCACTGAGCCTTCAGACGCCACGTAAGTACATGTACACGCACATGCACACCCACACACTCCCCACGAGTGTGTGTGGATGGACAGCTCCCTCTCCAGATTCCATATCTGTTGGTTCAATAAACCACAGATCAGAAGTTTTAGGAAAAAAACTGCCTCTGTACTTACTGAGCCTGTACAGAATTTTTTCTTGTCCTTATTCCCTAAACAGCATAGAACAACAACTATTTACATAGTATTTCCATTTCTTAGGTATTATAATTCATCTAGAGATGATTTAAAGCACATGGGACGATATGCGTGGGTTATATGCAAGTACTGAGCCTTGCACACAAGGACTTGAGCAGCCTCAGATTTTGGTGCACGTGGGTCTGGGAACCAGTCCCCTGCAGCTACTGAGGAAGGACATTGAGGCGCATATACTCTCTCTCTCTCTCTCTCTCTCTCTCTATCTCTCTATCTATCTAATGTTTTTTATACCCATCTATACATACACACTTTTTTTTCTTGGATTACACTAGGCTCTTTAACATATTTCAATACATCCAGCAAGAAAACTGGTGATTTGAGAATTATAACAATATATATGATGACTATGTTGGTGTCTAATACATTTTTCAGGGAGTACTGGAGCTTAAACCCAGGGTGCTTTACCACTGAGCTCTATCTCCAGCCCTTTTTATTTTTAATCTTGACACAGGGTCTTGCTGAATTGTTGAGACTGGCCTCAACTTGTGATCATCCTGCCTCAGCGTCCTGAGTCACTGGAATTACAGGCATGCACCACTATGTCCAGCTTTGTTCTGCTCTACTGATCTCCCTTCTAGTTTCATGAGGTCCCTTTCTTAGTTTCATTTTTTTTCTCCATAGCTTCCACGTGTGAGAGAACCTGTGACCCTGGATTTTCTGAGTCTGGCTTATTTCACTCAACATGATGCTCTCCAGTTTCATCCGTTTTCTTGTAAATGACATAATTTTGTTTTTCTTTTTGACGGAATGAAATCTTTGTGTGTGCATACCACATTTTCTTTATCCACCTATCTGCTGGTGGACACCTAGGCTGCTTCCACAACTTGACATTGTGAACTGTGCTGCTTTGAATGTGGGTAGGTGCACACATGCTTCTTAATTGGGGGTGGTAATTTTGGAGGTGTCCTAGGTCATTTCCCTAATTTCTACCTTTTGCTCTGGGCCTGGGGTTGCTTCCAGATGAGCATGGGTGGTGGGTTGGTGAAAGCAGCAGATATGTCCACTTCCTCCTAGCTGGTGGGTCGTAGGGCATCTTTGCCTTGGAAGGCAGTGGGCACCAGCGTCACTTGGAGGCAGTTGAGTTTGTGCATGTGGCGCACTTTTACCTGGGACATAGTTGAGCAGAGAGTAAGTAAGTGTGGGGAAGCCTGGGCAAACACCAACCGGCTTGGAGAAGCATCCTTTACCAGGGAACAGGCTGTGGCATCCTGCCAGGGACGGCAGGGGCTGCCTGGTGAATACCTGTGTACCAGATTTGCATTAGACGGTGCGACATGGAAACTTCTGCACCCAGCCTGGAACTCAGCTTCCCCTCGGTGTTGTGGGGACACAGCGCAGATGTCAAAGCCGTTTGGCCGTTTTCCAAGAGGATTTATACTCCTCTGTGAAGAGGTACATGCTCAAGGTCTGCTCATTTGTGGTTGAGAATTATAGCAAGGAGCTAAAAAATGTGGGTTTGAAGTTGTGATCCTAAGTGACTTCTATTCTATTTAGTTTAAGGATTGGATCTCAAAGGCTTTTTGAACTGGAAAATTAAAAAATGGAGTTGCTTGTGTCAAACCTAACCCAGAAGTCAATTCTAGCGGGAGGTTATGGGAGATGGGCACTTATGTGCCTGATAAGAGCTATCACAAGGACTTCCAGAGCCAGCCAGGCCCCAACAACCCGCATGAAGGCTGCGTCTTCAAGGACATCTGTCTAGCAACTGCCTGTCCACCTCGGGGGGTCACCATCCTTGCTCTTGATCCTGTAGCCAAAAATCAGTTTGCCTGAACAATTTACAACCCCCTCCTCACTATGCCTTTAGAAAGGTCCCCTGCCTCAGCCTCTGTGAAATCACACGCGGTTTACTTGGCCTGTGGTGCGCTGGGCGCTCCCGAGAGCTACTCACCCTGGGGCAGCTCTGTTAGTTTAGCTCCACAGGCTGGTCCACTGCTGGCTGCAAGGAGACAGTCCATTGGGGCAGCATGGGCTGGACGACAAGCCACAGCCTGGGGACACAGAGCTGGAGTGTACCTGCCCATCCGCCTCACACTTTGCCAAGAGGGCTCCGAGCCAGGGCAAGCTGAGGACCAGTAAAACAGGAACTCAGGAGAGGTGGGCGGGCTAGAAGGTCACACACCTGAGCCCTTATGTGTGGGAGGAAGCAGTTGTATTTGTACATCTAAAAAGACGCTTGTTTTTTTGGTAATAGGGCATAAAGACACATTAATTCAGGTTTTTGTTTTTTGTTTTTTTGGTTCTGGGAATTGAACTGAGGGGCACTTAACCCCTGAGCCAGGTCCCAGCCCTGTTTTTATATTTTATCTAGAGACAGGGTTTTGCTAAGTTGCTTAGAGCCTGGCTACATTGCTGAGGCTGGCTTTGAATCCACGATCCTCCTGCCTCAGCCTCCTGAACCCCTGGGATTACAGGTGTGCCATTGCGCCTGGCCCTGAATACAGTGCTCTTATTAGGAACTAAAGTTTGGTAAGGATGGAGGCCTGCCTGGAGCTGCTGTCCACCACCCACAGCCCTTGTTACATATTTAGGGTTAGCAAAATGCACAAAACCACGAAACCTCTTACCCGAGAGATTCCTGCTTGCATTTGGGTTTTATGACATCCCTTTGAGGAAACCAGTGAGCAGCGGGGAGGGAACATGTTTGAGGGTCCTGAAGGTGCAGTCTTTTTTGGGAGACCGTATAAGGAAGTCGAGCAAACAGGAGAGAGGAGGCCCCGAACTTAACCCTGGATGGCAGGAGAATTGGCTTGTCTTTGCTCTAGTTCTCACGGCCTGGAGGACTTCACCGTGGACGGGGAGAGGGAGCCGTCCTGCTCTGCTGGGCAGCAAAACACAGGAACGCCACCTTCTGAGCTCCACAGAGTGCAGGCTTGTGCCCATCTCTCCCTAGGGTAGCACAGGGCTGGGAGAGCGGAGGGCACGGGCGGCTCAGTGTTATCAGGATGCACCTATTTCACACCTGCGAGGAGTGGTCCCCGGGAACAAGGTGCAAGTCCACAGTCCTGCCTTTGGGGGAGTTTACACTTGCCGAGTGTATTGAGAAGTGACAGAGGTGTTGGCTTAGCAGACCTGGGACTGGGGTGGAGGGCATCCTGCTGTCCTGGGACTCTGCAGCACTGAATGGGGCTCCCCTGTCACCACGTGGTGCTTACAGGGCCCCAGGATGTTCAGGCACTGCGAAAAAGAGCGCTGGCTACCTTTGAATATACTTCCTGCCAGATCCTCACCAGAAAGGAAAATGATGGGGAAAAATGATGAACGCACCACAAACAAAGCCATCCTGCGCACCTTTAGTCTATCACAAGGTCTTTGAGGACGGGGGCTGTGTTTTCCGGGTCTGTGTATCCTCAGGCCACAGCACAAGGCCGGACATGTTCAATTCCTGGATGCATTCTCAGTGAGCAAAGAACGAGGGTTGGAGAACATTCCACTGTGAATGGAATGCAGTGGGTGCCGAGGGTGCGTTCGGAGTAGCTGGAGACGGACGGCCATGGGAAGCTACCAGGACGTGATCTTGTCCCTTCACACCCTGAGTCAGCCTTCACCGACTCCCGAAAGTGTTGTCCCTTAAACAAGAGCCCTCTGGGAATCTCGAGGATGTGTTGTGCACCCCGTGGGAAGTGGAGACGCATCCTACAGAAAGCAGGCTGCTCTGGGTCCTCTTGGAGCTGGGGCCCAGCACTGCATGCCCACAGCCCCTGTTGGGAAGGTCATTCAGGATAAAGTGCCTTGATTTATGTCCAAAGGCTGCTCTGATCCCAGTGGTTAGGTCAGAGGGGGACCCCTGATCAAAAAGCCAGCTCCACCAGGCTGGCCAACATCCCAGGAAGTGGCCAGACAAGGAGCCCTGTCCACTAGGAGACTTCTATGGGAATGGTGGCCAGATCACCTAGTCAAACTCCCTCTCTCCCTGGAAGTCTGAATGTGAGCAAAACAGAAGTAGTGTCAAGAGCTGGGAGGAATACAGAGAAGGCAAGACGCAGAGACTTCGAGGGGGGAGAGAGGAGAGGAGAGGAGAATAAAACAAAGGAGAATGTGGCCAGGCAGAGGAGGAGACAGAAGATGCCAGACTCCAAGATGGCAGACTCTCGGCCGTTGGTCTCCAGAGCGTTAGTTCCCAGGAAAACAAGATAGGTGACCCTGGGAGCATTTGAAGAGCCCCTACGACTGGGGACAGACTTTTGGATGTCCTACAGCCTCAGCAAGCCCCAGTTCCTGGGCCCCGAAGCCAGGCTGATCTAGACCATGCAGCACTGAGATCTGTGGCTGTGGGATTCTATGTGCTTAGGGAACCGAGGGGGCTATAGGAAACGGGAAGGCTGTGCCCCCATCCCAGAAGGTCTTGGAACCCAAGGTGGGGATTCACATATGGGGTAGCATATGCTACATTGCTGAAGTGGGGGGCAGATGAGGGCTTGCAGGGGCCAGAAGACAGAGAGCCCTGTGGCTGGGCAGGGATGTGGGGAGGGCTCTGAGAGGAGGCTCCTGAGCTGGGGGCTGGGTGCTGAGCGTGGGTGAGACGTGGCAGAGAGAGCTCCTGGCAGACACGTGCGCGTCAGTAATGAAGGCTGCACCGTATGTAGCTGGGAGGAGGAGGCACCCGTGTTCCTGCGAATCTGTGGGGACCAGGAGCACAACATGGAGCTCCTGGAACCAATGAGTGAGCAGTGAGGGCCCCAGATGGCATTTCCTGGCTTGGGGGACAGCTGCGATCTTAGATGCTCCCGAGTGCCCTGTGATCGGAACATTTGAGGGCACATCTGTGGCTCTTCCTGGGAACCACGGCTCTCTGATGAAGATCGGCTAGGATGTGAGAAACTTCAGCCAGGCGTAAACTGCAAAGGGTGACGGAGTGTTCCGTACCCACAGCGACGATGTGTCCCAGCCTTCAATAAAAACAAACAAGGCTGAGTCTGGAGAGCAGACTGCCTGGGAACCAGGAGGCAAGCCTTGGCCAGGCCCTCCTCTTGGTGCTCCAAGGGACATCTGGAGCCCCAGCAGGTGAGGACCTGAGGACAGCCAAGGTTCGAGAAGAATGCACTTGGAGGGCTCTCTGTCCTCCTTTTTCTCTTTATCTTTGTAATATCTGTCACCTGTAGAGCAAAGGAATGCTGGTGGGGTTTATAGGTTAGCCTTGGCAGAGTGAGAGAATGTGCTGGAAAGAATCCCCACGGCCCTCTGGATGGGTCAAGCAGGGGCTGGTCTCAGTCTTCACTTTCCTCCTTTGATGAGGCACCTGGCTCTGACCCCCACTCCTTTGGGATGCTCTTGCCTCCCTTGCTGTGTCTTAATCTGTTGGAAACAAGCCTGGACCATGACATGTGCTTAGGGTGGCTCCCTTGTGGGGCCCGGGGTCAAAGGTGGCACACTATAGTTTTCTTGCATGTTTGAGACTATCGGGGGCCTGAGTGAGGCATCAGATTCTGCAACCAGCTGAGGCTAGACGTGGATGCTGTCTGTAAGCTCCTTCTCCAGGGTTTGTAAATCCGAGAGACTGGCGGAAGGAAAGAGGGCCCTGGCAGTCAGCTACTGAGGCTGTGTGCCTGTTGTTTGGGGAACACTGAGGCTTCCCTCCTGGGAAGGAGAGTCTCTGGGACTGCAAGGAGACAGAGCATGCGGGCTCTCCAGGGTGGCTGGATGAGCAAGACGCACCTGGCTTTCTAAGAAACCACGAGGTTCCAGAATGAAAAGTCCTTCTGTGAGTGTTTTCCTAGCTCTCCAGATTGTTAGAACACACAACTGGTCAGTCTACCCTGTGGTAGGAACTGACACCTTTCTTATGGTTGGTACTCAGTAGGTGCTCGGTCAATGTCAGTTGTTAAATAAATAAGTAAGTAGAGATTAAAAAGAAAGGTGAGACGCAGGACGCTCATCTGTTTTAAGACTACTGCAGGCAGAACAAGGGACACGAGCCATCATGGACCTCAGTTTACTCACCTATGAGGTGGGTGTGTGAGAAGCCAGTGACAGTCACACAGAAGGGCTTTGCAGACAGGACTCTATACCACGGGAGGAAGCACGGTGCTGGCTGGGTTTGCATGACCCCTACACGGGCACATACTTCCTAAGATGTCTGGGTGGAGGGAACCCCTGATCTCTTCCTCCAGAACGGAGGGAGGGCTGGTTTCCCCCAGGGTTGTTCCAGGGACAGTAGAACCAGCAGGGACACAGCACCCCAGGGCTCTACGGGTGCCTGAGGTTTGGGGCTTCTCAAGAGCAGTAGAACTGCCAATTCTAAGATCTGCTCGTCGAAAACACACAACACTGGAAGCTGGCTTGCAAGAGACTTCTCCGCTCCTCCAGGACCCCGGTGAGACCCACTTCTAACTGAGTAAAGATGTGTGTGCCCATCTTAGCTGATCAGGATCAAGAGAAACAGAATTTTCCTAATTTTCCTATTATAATAAAGAAGGAATAGAACAAAAGACTTGGTTGACTTTTATAATCCCCGGTTCTCTATTTCTGGTGTCTATGTTCAGTGGTAAAACCAACGCACACACACACACCCCTGAGAAGGCTCTTGGAGAAGGCAGGAGAAGGCGGAGCCCCTGGGGTAGAAGACTCTTTGCCCAGACTCTTTTCTTTCTTGTCTTCATTCCTGCAAATCTTCAAATGCTACCTGAGAGCTTTTCATGCAGAGATGAAAGTCTTAAAAAAAAAAAAAAAGGAAAAAACCAAAAGAGAAAGCAGGAGAGGCGAGGTTGCCTTGAACACAGACAGATGGTTTTAGGAAGCACATGTGTGCCCTTTGCCACAGGGGCAGTGACAGGAAGGAAGGACCCTGAGCCATTTGGTGACTTTGGCATTCGCAGCTGAGCAGCACAGGCCTTCCGCACCTGCCGTTGGCCAGGGAGGTGTTGCACCTGAGCTGCAGAGAGTCCCTGGCCCTGCTGGAAAAGTCGCCCAGGTGAGGAGGGTGCTCCGCTCCCCAGGGTGGGAGAGGAGGTCACAGTGCAGACACGGGGCCTCAGAGTGTGTGTGGGGGCTGCCACCTTGCCCAGGCATGTCTCACGCCCCGCCTGGTGAATGCTCTGTGCTGAGTTCACGGATTGGGTGAAGGTTGACTCAGTGGCTCTCAGCAGCCGATGAACACAGATCAAGATTGAAAAGAAATACACAAAGGCCGAGCCTCCTTGAGCTGCCTGGGTCAAGGTCTCCTGGTTCTGTGGGTTACAGATGCCATCACAGGCTCCCGCTTGCAGCCCAGGGCCGGTTGCACTGTCTGAAGGCTCCTGTGGAGGACATCACGGAGCTCCAGGCTATCCACTGAGCGTACGATGCTCCTTTATACCCAGGAAGAGCCGTCATTAATAACAGGAAAAGTCGAAAACCGGCTCAAGGGAAATAAACTAGGCCTAGAGCGATTCATTCAGAAACAAGAGCCTGGACACACAAACCCCGAGGGCATGGGCACCCCTGAAAGGCCAGTGGGCCACAGACCCCTGCTGGGGGAATGGTGGTGGGGCAGGGCTGGCTTGGTCCCAAGGAGACCGCTGACCCGCAGCACAGAGCTGAGGTCTGGGGGAGGGGCTCTGGGGGAGGGGCTCTGAGCTGCACTGACACCTCTCTCCACTGTTCTCCACCTCCCTGCCCTGCCCTGCATGGAGCCCAGTGAGCACTCAGGAGTCACAGGACAAGGACCTCGTTTGTCATTGTGTCACAGGAGGGAGGAAAGGGACCTGGACTTGGATATGGTCATGGCTCCAGTGGGTGGCTGGCTTGAGCCTGGGTTGTCTGACTTGAAATCGGATTCCTACAAAACGCTTGTCCTTGCCATGATTCCTACCTAAAACTGCAACCAGGCCGAGAATCCCTGGTCCTAGCATCAGATCAGGTTTGGGCAGAACCCCTGCATCTGCTCGCCCCAGGCCCTCAGTGGGCAGGTCAAGGTCACTGGTGATGGTGAGGAGAGACACCTGGGCAGGCTTCACCTACAGCAGAGGGGGAGCTTTGGGGGGGCCATCCAGCTGCCCTTCCTCTCGGTGCTCCTGGATCTTGTACCCATCAACAGAGTGAGAGCTGATCACCCGTCGGGTGGGTGTTTGCAGATGACTGGGAGACGAATCGTGGGCAACGGCTTTGAGGTCCTGTGCTGTATTGTCTTTTGATTTAAAAGTTGTCCTGAGATCATTATGTTTGCACTGGTCAGAGTGGTGCAGAATCACGGCAGCTGTTTTGGGAGATGTTTACCAAGTGCCAGGTATCGTAGATATTACCTCCTCTTTCAACTAGGACTATGCACGGTGGTAGGCTGACAAAACAATGCACCAGGAAAAAACAAACAAACAAAAAAAACAAACCATTTCTGGTTTGTAGTGTTTGCCAGTTTCTATGGTGTAAATGTTCCCAGTCATTCCATGCTTATCAACCAAATCTTTAATGACCAGTTCACAAAATTACTGCCTACAGGTGCTAAGTCAGAAATGTTAAATTGAGAATGCTCCATAGCACATTGCAGAGTGCCACTTCTTGCCCCTTGAGATGGCGATTATGATCACTTGCCAGCATCAAAAGAGTGGCTCAAACCATGCACTGATAGCCCGGGAAAAGACCAAAACTCAAAACTGTTCGATTTCTGCTAAGGCACGTCACTCTCCCACCCTTGTAAGTTGAACTGACGTGAGTCAGGGACCATCTTTCTTCACAGGTCTGCTCTCACGGCCTGGGGGAGCTGACCCCAGGGTACGGGGTAAGGGTTTTGCAGGAATAGGAAGCAAGTCCTGGGTGAGGAAAGTGAGGTTGAGAGGTCACATGGCTCACCCATGTTCACGTGGGGTGCTGAGAACCGACCCCCAGCCTGACCCCCAGGGCCTTGACTTTGATGCCCTCTGTAATGGCCTGCTGGCCACTGTCTGAGTCACAGTCCAGTGGCCACTGTCCTGTGTCCAAGGCTGACCAGAGGTCATCTCAGTGTGCTTCCTGGGCCTCAGTAGCTGGGGTCCACTTGGCCTGCAGCTGCTTTGTTCTGGACACACCGCAGCGCCCTCGGCCCTCTCGCCCCTGCTCTCTCGGGCTCTGCTGCTGCGCCCGGGCATTTCTCAGTGCTCTGATGTCCCCTGCTGGCCTCTGCCTCCTCTCCTGTTCTTGAACATGCCACTCTATGAAACTGCACCTCACTGGCCGATGAGGTGAGGACTTGGAAAGAGGATGGGAGGGGAGATGCTGGCGGGAGAAGCCGGGCTCCACCTCTGACCCGTCCCAGCCACCCTGACTCGCCCGCGGCCTCGTCTCCAGGACCTCCTGTGCTCCCCAGGGCTGGAGCTGCTGCTCTGCCCACCGTGCGGCTCAGTCCCCGCGGCTCCCATCGCTGGCCTCTCCTTGCCCTGAGCTCTCGTCCTCCGAGAAGCCTCCCAGGTCTTCCCAGGAGGCGCCCTCCTGGTCACTCCCAGGCCCTTCCTTCTGGGCATTTGTAACCCTGTATTCTCTCGCGTGCTCAGACACACTGTGGTCACTTCAAAGCCAGTCCTTCATTCCTGAGACCCCTGAGACCCCTCCCCTCCAGAGGTGGCGCTCACTGCCCTCCTTTCCCGGTGGCCAGACCCGGGGACTCTCTTGGGATGGCTGGAATGTGGCAGGAGGGTGGTGTAGACTTCCGACGCGGGATCCTGACAAGGATAGCTGCTCCTGTCTCTGGGCACAGCCAGACGCGGTGGCAGGAGGACGCCTCAGCACAGGGAGGCTCAGGTGGGGAGCTGCGGTGCTGTACCCACAGCTGGCACCGGCTTGCCAGCCACATGCGTGGGCCTCGTTGGGAGCACGTCCTCCCACCCCAGCCACCGTCAGGTATTCCATGAATATCTAAAACGATATTCCATGGCTGCCCTGTCCTCCAGGCTGGCTCTGAAGCTCTGACCCACAGAAACTGCCAGAGAATGGTTCCTGTGATTTTAAGCTGCTAAGTTTGGGGTGTTGGTTACCAGGAGAGAGAGAATCAATGCACATTAAAGGACATCAGTGTTCCTCGTTGTGTGATTGTAGGGAGGCCACACAGGGGTAGGGGACCTAGGCAGCCTGCCCCAGGTTCCTTGCCTGCACCACTGTGCCTCTCTCCAGGTCAGCCTTTGGCCCCAGACCCTTCTGATTTGTGGATGACGTGACCTGAATGAGGCACTGAGTGGCGGGGTGCAGGTGCAGGACCCTCCCCACCCCAGCCCCACGCATGTCCAAAGCGTGCACCCTCTGACTCAGCCAGTGTCCACAGGAGGGCAGCCCACACATCCTGCCTCACGGCCACCGGCCTCCCAGGGCCCTCGGCTGATGCCTGTCCTGTGTGCGACCTGACCACTTCCTGCCCAATGACTGGCTCCTTGCAATCCCTGTGTAATCTTCCGGGCTGCGGAAGACCCTCCCGCTGTGCCCTGGTCAGCCCTGGCCTCTCCTCCAGAGCGTGAGCTGGAGAGAGGGCTCTGCCTCCCGCTGCTTTCCTGTGCTGCCCCTGGCCCTGTCTCTCCACTGTTGCCTCTTTCCTGTGGAGAAGATTCTCTAAAACCTTAACCTGTCCCAGCTGCTGGAAGAATGGGCATTAAGTTCTGTGTCCACAGCCCCTGTCCACAGCCCCTCGCCCAGAGGTCCCTCGGGAAGAATGAAGACTCCCATGACCACTAAAGGGAGGGTGACAGCCTGTTCGGTGTGGCTCCTGCTTTCCTGGAAGCGAAGCCCTGGCTTGGCTTTGCTGCTCAGGAGTCCCCAAATCTAGCATCCCGCCTGGGTGGCCTTAAAGCCACACCTCCAGGGGCTTCTCGGGAGTGCAAGAGGTCAGACAGCCCATGGGGGAAACACCAACTAGGCCACAGACCCAGGGCTGCCATGAGCAGGGGGAGGCGTCCTGCCCCAGGTGCAAGGGCCACTCTGTCCCCAGGGACTCCAGTCCTAGGCCGGGTGCGGAGACTCAGGGAGAAAACATGGGCTGGTCTTCCAGGCTGGCCACACGGGGATGCCCACAGCTTGGCAGAAAGCCAAGCACCTGAGGCCACAAGGACCCCCTAGGGGTCCACTCCGCGTGCTCTGCCCCAGGGAAGACATCTGAGGAGCTTGCGGCAGAGATGGAGGCTAGACCCGGAAGGCCAGGCCTGGCACTGACCCCTGCAGCTGGGCTTTACGATCGGCACGGGTTGGCTGTAGCTCCTAGTCCTGCTTGCACAGGAGGATCCCTGGGGGATGTTGGGAAAATTCCAGCACCCATGACCTTCCCCAGTCGCCGCAAGGCAGCTCCCGGGGGCCCGTGTGGGCCTGCCTGCAGCGTCCTAGCTGTTCCTAATGGACAGCGGGGGAGAGCCAGCGGCGGGGAGGAGTGACGTTCAGCCCTCCCTTCACCAGGGGAACTCTCTCTTCAAACAGAACCCACTGGAGGAGTGAGCCCGGCGCTGGCAGCAGGCTGCTCTCAGGGAGCGCGGCCTCCCAGGACTGCCTGGCCCCCGAGCAGCAGCCCAGATTCATCAAAAACCACGGATGGGCGGCATCTGGTACGGACCTGCATCACAGGAAGAGGGATTTTGCTAAGTTCCTGGGGGAGCGTGAGGCAGGCTGTCCCGCACCCCTGCTGCGGGCTGCTCCCCGGGGTCACACCCTGCCCCCTGCCTCCCACCCTGCCTGCTCTCTGGGCCCTGTGAGGCACCCCCAGGCAAGGTTGGGACTTGGGGGGCAGTTGCAATTTGACAGTGTTCATCCAACAAGGAGGTGACTCCCTGAGCAGCTGGAACAGTGTCCCCTCCTCCTCCGAAGTCCCCCGTCCCCACTTCCTACTCCTAACCCCAGGAGGGCCTTGGAACCCCCTGCCTCTGGTTTGTGCAGATGGGACCTGCCCCCAGGAAAGTGGCTCTTTGTCACAGGCCCTCTGTGGGCCCACTCCCGGGACCTTCTTTGTGTGGGCAGCCCCTGGACGAGGCCCTGGCCCATTGAAGACCCCCCAATCCCCTGACCCAGGACCCCAGGGGACTGTGCTTGAGCACAGTGTGACCAAATGACTCCTGAGCACGGGGCTGGGACTGTGCCCCAGTAGTGGGGCTGGGCACTGCGGGTGGCAAGGGCTGCCCATGTCAGGGAGTTCCCGGCTCATGGTCCGTGTTTGAGGAGACTCACCCCTTCCTATCACCCCAGGGTTCTGAGGCAGACCCCAACCTTTCTAGAAGCCAGCTGCCTCAGGCTCAGGGTGTGCCCTTGGCATAACTGTGCCCTGCATTCCCCAGCTCCCACAGGACTGGCAAAGGGTGTGGACAGAAGCAAGTGTGGCAGCAGCTAGATGAGGCTGGGGGAGTCCCAGAGATGGGGTAAAGGGTGACAAAGGTGGCTAAGTGTTGGGAAACAGGTTCTGGTAGATATGCCCTCCCAGGGATGCCCTGACCCTATTCCATGTCCCCCTATAGTCCCTTCAAAGATTTGAGCCAAACTCAGGTCCTGTAAGATATGCTAGGATCCCCTCACTGAGATCCCTGTGCTAGGATGAGGAGAGATCAGGTGACCTGGGGAATTGTTGCTTCTGCCTACCTTCCCTGAGTATCCTGGAGTACTGTATTAGTTGGCTTCATGTTGCTATAACCAAATACCTGAGGCACAGTCCATTACAAAGAAAAAAAGGTTTATTTAGTTCATAGTTTTGGAGATTCAAGAGCATGGTACCAGCATCTCCACTCAGCTATGGTTAAAGCCCTGGGTGAATGGTATCACAATGGTGGGAGTGTGTGCAGAAGAGAGAACAGAGCCAGAGAGGAAGCTAGAGGCCAAGGAGAAGCCAGGCCTGCTCTTCTCATAACAGCCCATTCTTGAGCGAAGCAGTCCAGTCTCACGAGACCTGCATCAACCTCTTCTGAGGGTGGTGCTCTGTGACCTGGTTACCTCCCACACCCCAGCACTGCCACCCTGGGGACCAGCTCCCAGCCCAGGAATCTGTGGGGGAGGAAACACATCCAGTCTATCACAGGCACCTTCACCTGACACCCACCTACCTCACTTGCCCCGAGAGGCATGGGGCAGACTGAGCCGTTTCCTGGAAAGCCTCACAGGGCCACCAGGCAAACATCTGTCACCTCCAGGCCCTTGACAACCTGGACAGCGGCTGGCTGTCACCCTGGAAGTCCTGGGCTCTGGCTTGCTGGTCACTTACTAACTCAGCGCCTTGGGCCGTGGAGACCCTGAACCCCAAGCTCCACCACTGCTCAGTCCTGCAGATCAACTGCAGTGTCTGCAAATACCTCGTCTACGGCAAACCACCTCCAGGACACTGCGAAAACCGAATCCAGTGTCCACGCTCTAGGAGAGGCTGCCACGCTGTATTCTTTAGAGAGAAAGACCAGAGAAGAGTCTGTACATATTCAGTCCAGGTGTTTTTTTCTTTTACAAATATTTTCCACCCACGGTCGGTTGATTCTGAGGAAGGCAACGACGTGGGGTGCTGACTGCGTGTACTTACTCAAAGGTCATATTTGTCTAGAAGCAGAACCAAGTCCCTGATCAAGGAGGTGGATTATCATCCATTTAGAGTGAGTCATAGGTCCCAGGCCACCTGCGGGGTGGTCAGCTCCCGGGCGGGTGAGGCTGAGGGCCTGGCGTGGCAAGAGGCATCTTGTTACGGCACTGAATACAGAAGCGGTTGATTTCAAGGGTCTTTCTCCTTTCAAAGTAATGGATTGAGAGAAATGGAACGAGACCATTAGCAGGGTGTTTGGAAGGCACTATGAGTGAAGGAGGATCCACCAGGAGGGAGCCCTTCCCGGGACGATCAGAAGAAATGTTGGAAGAAATCTATGCCTCTGGACGGTACTTTCCAAAACAAGTTTCCAGGCCGTCTGTGGCCAGGGCTTTTTAGGGAGAACGTATGTTTGGCCATCCCATGATCTTGTGCTTTGAAAGGGCCCTACCAGAGGGGAGAGTTGACACGGGTGGACAGAGCAGAAGAGAAGCCATACAATCAGCCAGAGGCTGCTTCCAGTCACAGGCTAAGAGCTGCCACGGATATTTCATTCCCAGATCGCAGCTGCTCTGGAGTCGAGCTGTGAGATGAGTCTCACATTTTTAGGAACTTTAGGAGGGAGTTGTTAAACACAGCCAGGGTTAAAAGTCAACCTCAGTAACCGTGCACATATTGAAAGCAAAAGTGATGATACTCGAACGTCTCACCTCTCGCCATTTGATGGTGTCTCTGTTCATGGGTCATTTCCACCCATCGCACCTACTTGGTGGAATCGCTGCATGATCGTGTGCTGCTGCACACCTCTTCCCAATTCGTGTTTGTGACATCACTTTGGTAGCAGGGAAGTGGCCATGATGGGAGTATATCTACCAGGGAGACTGTCACACCCAGTCAGTCAGGATCGGTCAATTGTTGGGTCAATTCTCAAGGTTAATTGTTCTGAATTAGATTTTGCCACAGAAGGCACTGGGCATCATCTGCAGACCCTCTGGTGGTCATGAATGGAGGGGGCCTGGGTGCTATGGTATCTAGTGGGTAGAACCCAGGATGCTGTTAAACCACCCACAATGTCCAACTCCTCTCTGCGTCCCTGAAAACAAAGAATTGTCTAACCCTCTGTTCCAAAGTACCCATAGGCTAAAGTTAAGAAATCCCGATCTAAGAAGGTGATAAGAGCATAAAATAAACTTAAGGTTGTGTCCTGTCTTGACCTGTTAGGTTTTGAATGCCCCTCCACCCACCGAGGACGTGTTCTCCCAGTACTTGACAACCATTATCTGATTCAGCAAAGACATTGTTCATGTTGTCAAAGCCTGAGTGAAGTTCTGACCTGCGTCTTCACCTCTTTTGGACCAAGGAAAGAGACCAGCCAGCCTGCACGCCGGCCCTGGGTGCCTTCATCCGCAGAAGCAGGAGTTCAGCAGATGAGCCGAAGCCTCCCAGAAGGGTCAGTGGGCTATGTGGAATCCACAATGCCATTATTAGGTGTCTGGCTGTGAATCATGTGGCACGCACCATTAGGATCAGTCAGATTTACATGTGTGCCTTTTTCTTCTCCAAGAGCTGCTGAAGGTAAGCGTTCCCCAGCACAGCACTAGTTAGAAACTGCAGAGTTATCTGATTTTAAATGTGATGCCCTCATTCTGTATCCCACACAATATGTTCACGAATTTTACATGGAGAGAGAGCACAGAGTCCGTCTGGGCAACTGTTCTCGGAGAGGATTGGGGAAGGGATAAAGACTGAGTGCAAACGTGGGCACAGCTTGGCTGTCTGGGTGGGTGGAACAGGACGCCCCCCCTGCACCGTGACTTGGGCGCTTGGAAGGCTACATCCAGCCCCTGAATATCCACTCCAGAGACCGTCTCCAGTGCTGGGCGTGGGCCTTTGTGGAGACAAGGTGGGTTGTCACCAGGCTAAAAAGGAATGGGTGCAGGGACAGAAGGGAAGGGGGTGGGTTCCAGTCCCTGCCTGGAGCTTTGGCAGGATTTTGATCATGCATTTAATCTATTAGATGCTACTCTAGCCCATCCAGAGCCGAAGGCAGAATAAATGTCTAACAGGCCCCAGAGATTCGGATAGCAGGAATAGAATGGGAAAGCCCCGGATGTTAGAATGCAACAAGGGAGCCTCTGATGAAGCTCTGCACCGTAAAAGTCATCAAAAGAACACGTAGTACCGAGGGAACTAGCCGAGGCTTCCGCAGGAAGAGAAGAGCCAAGCTTTACCTGCTGTCAGTCCCACCCCAGGAAACAGACCAAGTGTGGACGGCTGGCCTGGAAGGGTTAAGGAGCCAGCTCTGCTGGGCTGAGGGTCTCCATCCCCACAGCCCTCCCCGTAGCACTGCAGGAAGGACCGGAACATTCTGAATCTCAGATGTGCTGGCTTTGGGAATTGAGGAATCACATATCTTTATCCAGAGACACGGGAGGAGAGGGATTCCAGTGAGCTGGTCCTCACCCCAGGGGAACCTGAGATACGCCCTCCTTGCTGTTTACAGACTGGCTTTTGAACAAATCTGTGGATGACAATCAGATAGGACAGGGTCCAAAGTACAGTAGAAGTGTGGTACCCAAGACTCGGAACTCTCTAGTTTAAATTCCACCTTCCAAGAAGGAGAAGCAAAGAGAGTGGGTCCCTGACTTGCTCCAGACAGAGGTAGGGCCACCCGTGGTTGCCTGGCGGTTGACCTTGACTCTCACTGCCCCCTGATGTGATGGACGTGTGGGAGGAGGGGGCGGGGGAGATCCGGGAGTCAGAACCCAGAAGAAAGAGATGGTGGTTGGAAGGTTTGTTTTTCTTTTCTCTCCAAAAATGCTGCCGTTGCCTTAAAAAAAAAAAAAAAAAAAATTCTGAGATGAGAATTAGATTTTCATGTTTCCTCTAAAGGAGTGGATTGATTAGATTTCAGCTTAAACCAGTGTTTGTATTTTATACACCAAAGCTTGGAAAATGATCTGTACTTAGAGGGAGACACAGAAGTCTGCAGGTCTGGGAAATCATATGTGGGAACTGAAAAATCTTTTTAGACATGTGGGTTTTCATGCAAATTCTATTTCCAAAGGATTTGGGTAAAAATTTTAAATTCAAATACCGTAGGTGGCTGTGTGTGGATTTTTAAATTTTTCGGGCGTCTGTGTGAGTCATCATGAGTTGTCTCACTTTGTCTTCTGGGCCACATGTCAGCTTATTGGTCCTCCCTGAACCGTGTGGTTTATACCGTCGGTGTTCTGAGGCCACCCCACGCAGGTCACTGGGGTGTGGCAGTTAGGGACATCTAGCCGGCAACATGCACTGAGGCCATTGATGACATAATATGGGGACCAGGGACACGTGGACATCTGTGGGGCCCTCTGTGGAGCATGTGCTTGTATTCGGGCTCTGAAATTTCCCATTAATAAAAATACCGCAGCATGACATTCAGGCCTTGCTGCACTGTGTCTTTAAAGTTTCTGGGGGTTCCTTCTTCTCCCCCAGTGATGCAGCTAAAGGACAAAGTAGGGAAAAGAAAAAAGAAAAACCGAGCCGCCAAAATAAAATTGTTGAATTGACAAGATGGAGGGTGACACTGGGCCTGCAGAGTGCAGCCCGTGCCAGCCCTCTCCGTCTCCCCTGCTGTTTTGTAAAAGGTAAGCACAGATCTTTATGTCGGGCCGGAGGCACTGTGTTATGAGTTTGTCACACTTGATTTACTTAATGCCCGTCCACACTCCGAGGTCGATGTTGTTATCTCCACTAAGGAGGAGGGGTAACTGGCTCCGAGGGAGACCGTCCCTTTCTGCTAGGAGGAAGTTGGTCTGGAGTTCCCACGCAGGGCGTCTCTCTGTGCCTTTCCATTTCTTTAACTGTCTCTTAGGGCAAGATGGAATAACACAATGAAATAGGCGAACACGGTGGATAGGAAAGGGGATTTATCATTTGAGTTCAGGTGGAAACACCTTCTTGGGGAGCCCACCTGTTTGAGGTGGAATTTCGCTGCATGCGGGTCTAAAGTTCAGGAGAAGCACGGGCCGCGGTGAAGCCGCCCGAGGCGCTCCAGCCGAGGCAGTGATGCGAACTCCGCGCACAGGGGTCGGCCTCATTCTGGTGGGAGGTTGTTGGGTCCTTCATCCCACCCAGAGACTGCTTTCCCCGGCACTGATACAGCTCCTCCCTCTGTAACTTTCTTTTCTTTTAGTGGAAGAACTTTTTTTCCCAATTACAATTTTACAAAGGAGCCCAGCTATAAGATGAGCAGCGGCCCAGCAGCTCGGCATCAAGGGGTATCTGGGACTCGGAGGCTCATGGCTCTCTTCGCCTTTCCTTCCTGGGACACCTCAGATCTCTCTGAGTCCCAGAGAATGGAGCTGGAAAACCACCACAGACCGGGGACGTGACTGGGGAGGAACAGGAGCCCGACATCTGGGGACTGCTGTGGGTGGAATGGCCCTTCCAAATCCAGGTGTAGAAAGCGAAGGTCCTGGTGAAGGTGTTACCAGGTGGACCTTCAGGAGGAGGAGCCTCCCTCGGAGTGGGACTGGAGTCCTCGTCACAGAGCTTCCCACAGCACTCCACCCCTTTTCTCTCGCCCTCCTGCCCTTTGCCGCGTAAGGACCCAGCTCCTGCCCTCCAGAGGAACCAGCTTGGCAGAAGAGCGTGCTCACCAGACATCTGACCCCATGGTGGCTTTACCGGGGACTTCCCAGGCTCCAGCACTGTGAGAAAACAAACTTCTGGAATTTGTAAATTCATAAGTGGCTGAGGCTGGCTTTGAACTCGTGATCCTCCTGCCTCAGCCTCCTGAGCCACTGGGATTACAGGTGTGCGCCACCACACCCAGTGGGAAGGATCGTCAGGTCCTGAGCTTGTTGTGGAAGAAATCTGAAGCAGGATCCGACCAAACTGACAAAGGCCAACTGGACAGAAATTCGGGATTTGATATTTTATCATGAGAGGTTAGAAAAGGCTCTAAACGTTGAAATGTGGATCCAAAGGTGGCTCATGTTCAATGAAGCTGAAATGCTGGAATGGCCTCTGGTTGGTGTAGACAAGGAACCTGAGGCTTGAGAGGGTCCAGAGGACACAGATTTCATCAGGAGTAAGAGGGAAGCTCCAGTATGACTGAAGAGTTGTGTGGTTAGTCTTCTCTGTAGGTCAGAAATTATAGTGGGACCTGGGGTCCCAGTTCAATGCAATGGGAAGGACTGGATCCCTGGGGCCAAGAGTTGCCAATCAATGACCAAATACAGACGGGCACAGTCAGTGTCATAGACACTGGAGCTAGATCAGTGATCATTCCAGTCTGACTCACAGAGACCTGGTTGGTTGATGATAGTGTCCTTAGGAAAGAAACAGATGAGCAATCTATGAAATTCTTACTTGATCTGTGAAAGAGCGCTAGGTATGGGAAACAGAAATTTAACTTGACTCACTAAACAGAGAGTTATGGCCTCTCAAATTCGCCACTTGGGCAAATTCATAGAGCTAGAAACTTTCTCATGCACAGGAGTGTAGGTGCCCTGGAGGAAGGACCCTACTACATTGTTAAGATCTTAGACCATTTGTTGTTCTGTTTCCTCAGAGAGACCATAGTCAGGGCTGCTATGCTTGGGGAAAGGGAAATAATCAGACATTTTAGGGCTTACTAGACACGGCTCTGAACCGACACTAATTCTAGGAGATCCACATCATTATGGTGGCCCAGTTGCAGCCGGGGCCTGTGGAGACAGAGTGATCATAGAATTTTAGCTCAGAATCATCTCCCAGGGGCCCAGGGATCTCTGAACCCACCTTGTGTTTATTTCCTCGATTCTAGCAGCTATAGCTGGAACAGACATCCTCAGCTCCGGGGAGAATGTCCACCTGGGTTCCCTGACCTATGGAGTGAAGGCTATTAGGTAGGCAAGGCCAAATAGAAGCCATGAGAATTGCTTCTACCTACAAAAACCAGTAAACCCAAAGCCACGTTCCTAGAGGGATTGAAGAATTTTAGTCCACCATCAAGGACTTGAAAGATGCTGGGGGGAGCGGTTCCCGTCACCAATTCAGCTTGCCCGTTGGGCCTGCACAGAAGACATACAGGTCTGGGGAACAGCACCGGAGTATCATAAGCTCAATCAGATGGTGATTCCATTTGCAACTGCTGTTCTAGATGTGATTTCATTGCTTGAGCAAATCAATACGTACCCTTGTACCTGGTAGGCAGTTAATGATCTGGAACATGCTGTTCCCCCGATGGCTGTTAATAAAGACTACCAGACATGGTTTGCTTTCAGCTAGCAAGTCCTGCAAGAATCCCTCACTGTCCTATTTCAGGGCTGTGGAAACTCTCCAGTCCAGCGTCATAGGCATCTGCAGGACCTTGATTGCCCTTGGCTTCCACAGAACAACATGCTCACTCACGAAATTGGTCTGCTGGTGGGACCCGGTGAGCAAGAAGTAGAAACGACTCTGGGCCTTGCCTGACGAGGGAGAGGGTGGAAAATCTCATTATGGGTTCGGAGGACCGACAGCTTCATGAGATCTTTAGGGGTTCAGGGGTGTGAGGCATCTTGAGCCATTCTGTCTAAGGCCAAGGATAGATTGTCATAACGGCCCCTCCTACAACCCAAAGAGCGTCACAGTGCTTAGTGGGCCCCTTTAGATTGGAGCGGCGACACAGCCCTCATTCGTTTGGGCTATTCTGGGCCATTTATTGTGAGGCTGATAGTTTTGATGGGGCCTAGAACAAGGGAAGGCTTTGCAACAGGTCCAGGCTGCCGTACAAGCTGCTCTGCCACTCGGGCCATATGACGCAGCAGATCTAATCCTGCTGGAAGTGTCAGTGGCAGATACACTATTTGAAGCCATTGGCAGGCTCACACCGTTGAATTACAAACCAGACCCTTACCATTTTCCTGCCGTCTTCTGTGAGTAACGACTCTCCTTTGGAAGACAGGCTTTCTGGGTGTATATCTAGTGGTGGGATTACTGAATCATATGGTTGCTCTATTTTTAAATTTTTGAGAAACCTCCACACTGTTTTCCATAATAGCAGTACTGATTTACATTCCCCCTAACTGTGTCTAAGAGTTCCCTCTTTTCCATATTCTCTCTGGCACTTATCCTTTGTCTTTTTGACAATAGTGATTCTAAGGAGACAGAGACGCTGTCTCACTGTGGCTTTGATTTGCATTTCTCTGGTGGTTAGCGATGGAGAGAATTCCTTCACATACCTATTGGTCATTCGTATGACTTCTTTTGGGAACTGTCTATTTAGATTTCAGCTCTTGTAAAAATCAGAATTTATTTATTTGTCTATTTATTTATGCTATTGGATGCTTTGAGTTCCTTATATACTCTGGATATTAATCCTTTATCAGATTTATGGCTAACACATATCTTCCCCCAAGAGCAGGTGTGTCTTCACTCTGTTAATGGTTTCCTTTGCTGTGTAGAAGGGTTTAAATTTGAAATTCTCCATTTCTGGGGACTTATCCTGAAAAAATCCTTGCTAAATTCAATGTCATGAAGCATTTCCCTATTTTATCCTAATAGTTTCAAGGTTTCATATAAGTCTTTAATTGCTTTTGACTTGATTTTGTATAGGTTGAGGTAGTTTTATTCTTCTGCATGTGATATTCCATGTTGAAGAGAGATCTCCATACCCATGTTTACTGAGGCATTGTTCACAAGAGCCAAGATATAGAATCAATGTTTTTATTAACAGATGAACGGATAAAGAAAATGTGGCATCTGTACATAGGGGAGTACTATTCAGCCATAAAATGGTATACCAGACCTTAAACTATACTATAGAGCAATAGTAACAAAAACAGCATGGTATTGGCACCGAAACAGACAGGTTGACCAAAGGTACAGAATAGAGGAGACAGAAACTAACCCACAACATTATAATTATCTTATATTAGACAAAGGGGCCGGCCCAAAACATGCATTGGAGAAAAGATAGCCACTTTAACAAATGGTTCTGGGAAAATTGGAAATCCATATGTAACAAAATGAAATTAAACCTTCATCTCTCACCATGCTCAAAACTCAACTCAAAAATAATGATGGAATGTGATGGTCATCATTATCCAAAGTACAGTATGAAGACACAAATTGGTGCGAGTATACTTTATATGTATACAACCAGAGATACAAAAAATTGTGCTCTATATGGGTAATATGAATTGTAATGCATTCTGCCATCATATATAAATTTAAAAACTAACAAAAAGTTAATATTAGGAAAAAAACCCCAATCCTGTCATTGGCGGCAGTATTGGTGGACCTAGAAGACATTGTGTTAAGTGAAGCAAACTAGGCACAGAAAGACAAATACCAATGACCTCCCTTGCATGTGGGACCTTCAATGGCAATCTCACAGAGTAGCGGTGTCTGTGGTTCCTGGAGACTGGAGAGGGTGGGGGCAAAGCAGGTTAGGAGAAGTCAGTCAACGGGTGCGAGGTTATTGGTAGGAGGGATACATTCTGGTGTTCTGTTGCACATCGGGGTGACTATAGTCACTAATAGTGCATATCTCAAAGTAGTTGGAAGAGAATTTTGAATGTTTCACTAAGAAGAAATGGCACGTGCTTCGGGTGATACATAAGCTGGTTATCCTGATCTGATCACTACACAAAGCTTACATGTATTGAAACAGCACCCTGTGTCCCATTTATTTATACAGTTATGATGTCACTGTTAAAAATAAAATGTAGAAAAAATAAACAAAAGAGACAAAAGCTTTTGACTTGCTCTTAGGCCTCAGTAGAGACTGAACACTTGACCTCTGGCCGCCACCTAACCAGGCCAACTCAGCGCCCTGTGTGGACTGGGTATCATCCCATCCACGAGCCAGCAAGTCGGGCAGGTATAGCGGGACTCCATTAGCAGGGGGAGTGCATGGATGGCGGAGAATGTACAAGTGGGTGAGCTACAAGCACCTGGTGAGCCCTTTTGTTGGGAGGAGACTGTAAAGGTTTGGGGCCACACAGATTCGCGAGCTGAGGCCCGTACTTTGGATAAACAAGGACTTAGAAGGAATGTGACTGGACAGCGGGTGACAGAGGTACGTGGTCAGAACTCTTGGAATGAGAAAATGACATGAAGATATTTATGTTCCATGTAAATCCTCACCGAAGGGTGGTCTCAGCAGAAAGGACTTTAATAAACAAGGGACAGGATGACCTCTTCTGAGAATCAGCCTGCTTCTGTTCCCAGCCACTTCTTCATCACCCGACGGGCTCATGAGAGATGTGGCCATGGTGGTGGGGACAGAGGCTCCATGTGAGTCTGAAATGCAGACTTCCCATCTCCAAGGTCACTCTGGCTGCAGCCACCACTAAAGGTCTGATCTGAGAGCAGCAGGTTGGACCAACACTGATTCCCCAATGGGACACCATTCCACCAAGGTGATCAGCTACCACCCAGGGACAGAGGGACACACTGGACCATCACGGAAGGGGTGGCACTTTGTTTCTATAGGAAGAGATGCTCCCTGCGGGTACCGCTCTGTCCAAACTACCCTCCACTGATCTGTAGGAGGCCTCGTCCACTGCCATGGTGTTCCACCACAGAATTGCTTCAGATCCAAGAGCTCGCTGCCCACCAGTGAAGGGCGACTGTGCCTGTGCCCGGGGAAGTCACGGCCTTTCCCAAGTCCCTCATCACGCTGCAGCAACGGCACTGCTAGGACCCTGGGCTGCCTCCTGAAGACTCAGGCACAGTCCAGCCAGGTGGAGACACCTGCAAGGCGTGGGCAGTGTCCCGTAGGGTGCAGTGTGTGTCTGACTTATGGTACAGTTTCTCCCCGAACCAGGGTTCACAGACCCAGGGTTCAAAGGATGGAAGCAAGAGAGACTCCACTCACTACTACCCTGAGTTTTCCATTAGGAAACTTCCTGCTTTCCTCCCCCTTGGTCTTAGGGTCTAGAGGGCTGAGTCCCAGAGGGAAGAAGCTTCCACAGGGAGACGCAAGAATGATTCCATCAACCCGGAGGTTGTGACCGTGTCATCTTGCTACTCGGGCATCTCAAGTCTCTGAATCGACAGGCATAAAAGGGGGTCGACGTACTGGTTGGGGCGATGGGTCCTGATTATGGGGGGAATTGGACTGGCTCTACATGATGGAGGTAACCAAGAGTGTGCCTGGAATCTGGGGGCTCCTTTGGGGCCTGTCTCAGGACTGCCATGATCTGTGGCTAAAGTCAACAGAATATGACAAATGTCATTCCCACAGGACCTTCGAGAATGAAGGTTTGGGCCGCCCACTAAACAAAGAACATGTCTGTCTGAGGAGTTTGCCGAGGGCAGAAGGGATAGCAGAGGGTAAGCAAGAGGTGTGATGGGGAGACAGTCACAGAAACAAGGACTGTGACAGTACTGAGGATGTCTTCCTCTTTCTTTGGGATCTACTTACACACCTATTTACCGTGTTTTTATTTTCTTGCTTCTTTCATCCCCTTACATAACTATCATCAATCAATAATACATTTATCGAAGAGATGTATGTAGAGCAGTAAACTTTTTGTCTGAGTATTTAAGGGAGAAGAGAGGCATCCCAGCGTTTCTTCTTTTCTTGGGCAAAGAGCTAGTGTATTTTTTGTGCACACAGAACATTTGTGCAACTGAAGGCAGAATTGTGACTTTGCTATTGTCTTTATTTGGGGATTATGTATGGGTTAAGGGGAGTGCATGGTTGTCAATTGAGAAGAGGGGACTGCATTGGGCTTCCAGCCCTGCACCGACTGGCTTAGCTACATCTCCAGCGACTCATTCACTCAAGCACAAATCGGGATGCTGCTGTGAAGGGATTCCACGGCTGTGATTAAGGTCCCTAATCAGTAGACTTTGAGTGGGAGAGATTGTTCTATGTCACCCACGTGGCCTGAGTCCTTAAAAGCTGGGCTGAAGCTTTTCTGAGAGAACAAATTCTGTCTGTGCACGGAAACTTCAGGTCTGAGCTGGAGAGTTCTAGGCTGTTCTTTCTGATGATCCGCCTGGCACTTTTCAGGCTTGCCTACTGCCCTGGTGATGACATACCACTGTGATGTGCAATATAGATCCCACTCTATGTCTCTCTTGGTTCTGCTTCTCTGATAGACCTTGACTGACACCCTTGAGCTAACCTTCTAGTGAGTGTTGGAGGGGGTGTCTCTGCTCATTAGCATTCATTAGCATAGAGATCCTACAGGGGACCTCAGAATTGAGGTGGCAAGCTGTGTTGAATCCAGAGAGACTCTTCACCTCGCTTACTTTGATGCATAGAAAATTATGTTGTAATGACCAGTTGGTTTATCACGAATGATTTTTTTTGGTGTGTGTGTGTGTGGTGGCTGAGGTTGATGTAGTTTTATGTGCATTACTTGAACTTCTCAAAATTTAAAGAAAGAATTTTTTAAGGGTCAGAGTTTTCTTGGGGGCAAATAAGTTTGAGAAATGATGTTGAATAGACTCTATTTCAGGATTTTTCATGGCCTTTACAATGCTTCTGGGCACAAGAAGTTCAAAAGAGAACAGAATATGCTATGCATTATCTACCCATCTTATTTGAATATGGAACAAATGTTCACCCCTCTGGGTATCGCAACATGAATTGCACCAGAGATATTTTAGGAAACACTTCTCCCCACATCCATGGTCCATAGATGAGATGAAATGATCGTCTCTAATTCCAATCTCACTAGCTTGCTTTTTATTTCACCCATGGTAAATTATAATCAGACCATGATCCTACTATTTAAAATATTTTATAATAAAAGCAAAGAGCTAAAAATTAAAGTGTACTCCAAAATTATATTTGAAAGAAGAATTTTCATACCCTAACCTCAAAAGTATTCCCCGTGGAAACAGAGTGTGCCAAGAGTATTTATTATTAGTTTAACATGTTACATTTTTTCACCCAGTTGGTGAAGTGAAAATCTTATAGTGTGCACATTTAAGATCCCTTGATAGACGCACACATGTGCGCGTGCACACGCACACGCACACACACACTTCACAACTTTACAGTAGAAATTCAACCACTTTACAGGCTACAGAAGATGGAAATTACCTGTTTTTTTATCCAGGCACTTAGTATTTATTTAAAAATCATTATACTCTTAAATTCTACTGTATGATTTTTCCAACAGTGAAAAAAAGAAACCAAAGTAACGCTGTCACATTAAATATTCTAAATGGGTTTAATTTTAAAAGGCAAAATTATAAAGCTCAAGAGACTTGGGTAGAAAGTCTTATGATTATGCTGCCACTTCAGTATTTTCCAGTTTTTATCTGTAGAGCATATGTGTCTCTTGCTCTTTAATCTCTTCCAGCCAAAAATTTGGGGGAACTTATGGTTTTCTTCTCATCTTTGCTTTTCCATTTCTTCTAAAAATTTGTATTCCTCACTGAAGATGAGAAAGCACATTTAAACCAATATAAACAAGTAATTTACATGTGTCGGTAGTATCAAGGTATCTGCTTATGGCCAGGTATGGTGGGGCACACCTATAATCCCAGTGGCTTGGGAGGCTGAGGCAGGAGGATCCAGGGTTCAAAGCCAGCCTCAGCAACTTAGTAAGGCCCCAAACAACTCAGCCAGACCCTGTCTCTAAATAAAATATTAAAAAGGGCTGGGATGTGGGTTGGTAGTTAAGTACCCCTGGATTCAGTCCCAGTACCAAAAAAAAAAAAAAAAAAAAAAAAAGATATCTGCTCATATTTCTTTCTTTATGTTGTATCAAATATGCTGTATGCACAGCATGCTGAACCTTAGCAGGACTTCAACAGGATTCTGTGAAATGCCTGCATGCCTTCGTGGGAAAGGTCTGGTTTTTCCATCCACAGTACATCAGGGAATAACTGCTGAGCAAACCTGTCTTTTCCACTGCTCTCCCAGGACAGCCATGCTAGGGTGGTCTGAGGGCCCTGAGGGTTTCTGCGCCCCTGGGAGGTTGCACCGTGGACTTCTGTAACTGGGTGGCCTTCCTGGGAAGGGCTGGGAAGGCAGTGGGAGAACTCTGGAGGTTTCTGCAGTCCCCTGGGCTCCCCGCAGCCTCAGCACCGTCAGCAGGCTGCATGCCCTTCCTGTGTCAGGGGCGGCATCTGTGCTATTCATCTGTACCCCCAGGATCAAGGCGGCCCTGGGACAGGAAACTGTAGCTGCTATTTTTCTCCTTGTTAGGAGAAGACAGAGGCGGGATGTGTGAAGGCACTAACCGAGGCTTTCCCTCTACCCCGCCCCGCACCTGGCTGCCCTCCCCACGTGGCTGTACCCCCACGTGGAAGTGGGCTCCTTGGAGGGCAGGGTGGACGGCCAGAGTCCCTTTGTAATTGTCTTCTCAACTGGGAAACTGGAATTTTACAGGTTGCGTGTTAAATTCATCACCTCCAGCTGTCTCAGTGTGGGTCACAAATAGGCGCCCTGCCCAGAGCCTGCCCAGGGCTGGTGGCTCTAGGGAATTCTACCCCATAGTCCTGGGGATACTGTTGCTTTACCAGCCTGGTCATGGATTTCTGGAGACCCCTTCTCTAGCTTCAGTTTCAAGTGTCCACTCCTGGCCAACGATGTTTCCCCTTGGCTTCATACACCCTCCTGGCTTCATACCTGGCCTCTGTCCTTCCGGCCTCTCTTCCCTCTCAGTCGCCCTGGTGCGGTGATTTTCCTAATCACTGTCTTTTTAATTATCTTATTCCCTGAAGAACTGAAGATGGTCCTCTTGATCAGGCCACACCCCACCTCCCTGGCCTGACTGCAGATGGGGCTCCCATGTCCCCATCCTGCCTTTCCTTCATTATACCTGTCCTGTCATTATTTATAGCACAGCAGGTCCGCGCAAGGGTTCTGCAGTCAGTCTGCCCCTTATTAACTGGGTGACCTCAGGGAAGTTTCTTAAGTTCCCTGGGCCTCCTGTTTCTTATCTGTAAAACGGCAATTAAACATTTGCCTTATTGAATTAGCTAAGGTGCTAAGTCATGATTTATGGTGGATTTTAGGGGATATTAATAACTCACACTGGGGATACACCCAAAGACTCTTCTTAGCAAGGTGCTTAAACTCCTATCAAACAAAGGTCATTGCCGTCTGCTCCACCCCCACATGTGCTGGGACCTCTCTGGGACTTCGGTCCTTGGTCTGAAGGGCAGCTCCTCCCGCGCCAGTTCTCTCTGACTGTACCAGCATGATCCAGCTCCCGGTGTGGACTCCTGAGGCCCTGTGCCGGTGCTGGGTTATTTTACCCTGAGTTGAGAGGCCTTGCTTGTCCTTCCCACAGACATGGAGCCCTGTTGTCCTTAGGACGAGGCTCGGGGTTGGTATTTTTATTAAGAACTAGGTACCAAGTGTTACACTCACTTGATTAAAGGTGGAGAATGGATGCCTTTTTGGATAAATTGAATTGCATTTTTAAAGATTCGTATAATGTAGAGTTAATGGCCATTTTATCAGCTACCACTTTGGGGAATTGCGTAACACAAATCTTGCCTATTCGCTTGAAGGAAATTAAGCATCTGGTGCAGACTCCGCAATCTGGCTCTGTCCCCAGTGTTCCCGGCATCCGTTAATAGAAAGAGATGCTTCATGGGCGCTTGGAAAAGCATCGGAAACTTTTCGGAAGACAGGGTGGGAACCAGGAGCCTCACCTGGCGGGCAGCCCAGCCCCCCTGGCCCAGAGGACCAGCGCCCCCTCCCGCTCCTTTGGCAGGTCGAAGGCCCAGGAATGAAAGTCCCGGATGCTCTTCACCCACCAAGGAGAGAGGAAACCTCGCCCAAAGCGTGGAAGTCATTTTGCGTTTCTTGCCGAGATAGAAAAAGAAGCGTGTCTGAGCGACAGGTCTGGTCTGAGCAGAGGATTTGCCGGGGGTGTGTGGACGTGTGAGGCCATCGGGGTGCGATTCCTGGCCTGGGTTTCCCACGGGGAGCACTCCTGGCGGAGGACGACTCCCGGGCACCTGCCGTTTTGCTTTCCCGAAGTCAACGTTTCCAGAAACCTGACCTTTGAGTGCCCTGTTTTAGCTTGTCATCCCGCCCCCCAGACAGTTCCCTGGAGAGCCGTCTTTTCCTGGAGAGCACGAGAAGAGAAGATATCACAATTCTGGAGGTGTCTCTCCTGCACTTTGGGGTGTTTTTTTTTTTCTTTTTTTTTCCTGATTTTCTAGAAATAGCTTGAACTATTTTTATGATGGAAAAATAAGTTATAGATTTAAAAAGCAGCAAGAGCATTGCCTCTATTCATTAGATCTTGCGTTTGAACTGACAGTAGACAATTCTGTGTGTGAGCAACTACCCTGGCTGCTGCATGCACCCCAGACACTGGTGGGACTTTCAGGCCCCTGGACTCTGGTCTTACCCACTGTATTTTTTCTACACTTCTCCACTCATCTTCTGTGTGAATCAAGACCGTCTCAACTCATCTCTGGCCTCCCCTTACCTCCTCCACTCCCCCCTCCTCCCTGCCTGTACCCTGGCTTACCCTGCCCTGTCACATGAAATGTCCCCTCCCCCCTTCACCTCTAGTGGAGCACCTGGGGCCTCCAAGCGTGGCTCTCCCTTCTCCGAACTTTAAGCCCTCTTGTCCACAGGATAATGTCCTGCGGAGTCCCCTGAGCTGGCCTTTGAAGAGCGCTTTGTAGTTTTCATGTCTGTCACTTGGTCTTAGTGTGGGGGTCATGGGGGTTGGGGTGAGGAGAGTGAGCCGCTCACCCCCCTGGTGTGGGTGCTGGGAGGGATCCTGCCGTATTTAAGATTTGGATATTTGTTCTCTACTGATTTTTTTTTTTTTTGCATTCATTTTGATTTTTCCAAGCATTGCAAGAGTCACACTGTCATTCAGTGTAGAGTGCCTGCCTCCCTCCCATACACAGGCTCTGGGTTCCATCTCCAGCTCCGCAAAACGATAAAAATCGAAAAAAAAAAAATCAAAATACAGTGTTACAATAACATTTGTCTGGATCCCTGGTGCCCTCTTAAATTTTGCACCTTCATTTAAACCTTCATTTATCGTCCCGTGAGGTACACGTGGAGGTTCTGCAGCCCCATTTCAAAATAACAACCTGCTGCCCGGGCCAGGGCTCTGCAGGGCGGTTTGTGGCCCACACCCCTCTGGCCTTCCCGGGAGAGCCCGCCAGACCTGCCACTTCCTGTACTTCAAGGTGCGGAGAGGACGGGGTCCATGAGCTTGGAAAACCCAGTGGCCAGCCCTGGCTGGCCACAAGTGCTGGCCACTGTGGCTTAGAGAGTGAATTTTCTTTGCTTTAGAAATTCAGGGCTCACTTGTTAGGACAGCCGCCATCAGGTTGAGAAGAGTTTGACTGAAGAGAAACCACGGGGGACGGGTGGACGGGAGGAAGCTCACCGTCAGCTTGGCCCCAGGAGCTTCTGGTGGGCAGAAGGCCCACGTGGCTCTCTCAGACGCTATTGATTCCGAGGTGACCCAACTGGATCACGGGGCACAGAGGGAAACTTTTTGGAGTCCCAAATGAAATCGCGCACGCTTGGCAGGGAGCAGGGCGCGAGTCGTCGGGTGGAGAGCCTGCTGGCCTGCGGCAGGCCTGGGCTCAACCCCAGCACCGCGGAGGAGAAGGAAAAGGAAGGAAGGGGAGGGAGGAGGAGGGAAGAGACGTCCTGAAGAAACCACGTCAGGGGACAAGTGGGCAAGTTGGGGTGGGCTGAGGCCTGGCTCCTTCCCGAGTGGAGTCTGTCACAGGGCCCGTCACCTGCTGCTGTGACCGGCTGGGAACTGTAGCCCCCCTTTCCTGTCCATGGCTTCTCCTGCGCCTGGTCACACGGAGCTCTGGGTGATGTGGGTGGTGACGGGCGTTTGCCAGCAGGCGCGGGCTCCCCTGGCGCTGTCAAGGCCGTCCCTCTCTTTTGCAGAACATACGAGCCACCTCGATGGTGTGACAAACACATTTTTGCAGAAGCAGAATGTGAACCTCGGGAGGCTGTGTCAGGAAGCAGTGACAGGCGTGTTCTCGGCCTGGCGTGCTGGGAATCGGAGGAGGGAGGCGATTTGCATCATGGACACAGCTCCCCAGGCGGCCACTCTCTGCCTTGGTCAGGGCAGGACTCACTGCTGTGGACAGAGAGGACACACTCTCTCAGAGGGGCTTGCGTGTACAGGGCACTATGACGACAGTGAGGAACTCGGTGACAGCAACATCTGCTGATGATCACCAGGAGCCGGACACACTAATGGGGGAGAGTCTGTGCTGCCCCACTCTGCACGTGGCAAAACGGATATTCGCAGATTAAGTGACTTGGATAAGACCGTGCAGTCCCTATGAAGCAGAGAGGAACTGGAGTCCAGGCTTCCAGCTGCAGATTCCGTGGCGTTTCACCCAACCACGTGGCCTCGGGCCTTCCCCCGACAACAGGTGACAGTTGTAAGCCCTTCACCTCCCAGCACCAGGGATAGACAGCAAACTGCTCCTACCTAGAAATTCCAACACATGTAATGCACACGCGCATACTGCACGGTGGGCTGTACAATGTGACCCCCAAGATGCACTTGTCCTAACCCCAGAGCCTAAAACAGGCGACTTTACATAGCCACAAGGACTTAGCATGTGTGACTGAGCTGGGAGATCATCCTGGGCTATGTGGGTGTTCCCAGGGGCCCTTATAAGACCAGAGCAGGAAGAGGCGGGGAGGGACAGAGGCTGAGAGCTGAGGCCCATGAGCTGAGGAATGCAGGTGGCTTCTCATAGCCAGAAAAGATCCCGAGAGTGTCCACAAGGAAAGTCACCCTGCAGGCTCCTTGTTTTAAGCCTTCTGACTTCCAGAGCTGGAAGAGCCAGAATTTGTGTTGCTTTGTGCTATGGTTTGAAAGTGTCCTCCAAGTCATGTTGGAAATTTAACCCCCAAGTTCGCGTACTGTTGGTACCTGGAGGCAGGGCCTGTGCCGGCAACTAGGTGTTAGAGGAGGTCGCGAGAGTGGGACCCCATGGTGGCATTAGTGGCCTAATCAGAAAAGCAAGAGGGGCTTGAGCTGGCTGAGCTTGCTGTCTCAACCATGAGATCCTCTTTATCATGTTAGGATACAGGAAGGTGCTGAGCAGAGGCAGGTGCCATGTTCTTGGCCTTCCCAGCTTCCAGAACTGGGAGCCAAACAAATTTCTAATCTTCATAAACTACCCAGTTTCCAGTATTTTGTTTCAGTGACAGAAAATGGACTAAGACATTTTTAAGTCACTAAGTTTGTGGTAATCTGTTATAGCCGCAATCGGAAAAGAATATGTTTATGTAATACACATTCGTAACACACACATGCATATTTAAATACATTTAGGTACGGGCATGCTCCTTTGGCACTGTGCTTGCTGATTTTTGACCTCTTGTTAAGAGTTTGGTATTTATCCACAATCCGAGGTTGCCCAGGACAACTGGGGCTAGGCCTCTTGTCCTGGTACCCAACTCCCTCGTTCAGTCTGAAACGTGACCTGTTCAGAATGATAAATTATAGGGTGGCTCCCTCTCACCTCACCTCTCAGTTGTCTGCCTGTGACGTGGTCCCTGAACATTTTTAATTCTAGGCTGGCTTCTTGCTGTCATCCAGCCCACCCCTAATACCACCACCCTGCATTGCAGGATCACTCAAAAGACTGTCGAGCCCAACCCTTTAATTTTATAGAGGCGGATACCAGTCTATAGATGTTAAGATCACACAGAAGTCAGTGCTAAAACCAGGCCTGAGCTCGAGAATCCTGACTTAACTAGCAAGCTTCTGTGAGGATCTGTCCTGTTTATTCACAGAGCTCCTCTGTTGGTGGGATTGTTGGCCCAACCGAACCGAACCACGAGGGAGGTTGCACCCTTCAAAACATCTGGATCCCGCCTGGATGACGCCCGAATACTAGCAGTTCTGTAGACTCTTGTCCGAGGGTACCATTTCTCAGCTTAACCGTTTTTGCTATTATCGTGGACTGTTTATTTCCCTCCTGTAGATGGTCTAACTTCAAGTGTGGCTGTTTCTGGAGATGGGCCTCTAAGGAGGTAATTAAGGATAAGTGAGGTCGTAAGGGTGGGGCCCTGATCCTGCAAGATTAGCGTCCTTTGAGAGAGGACACTAGGAAGTCCTCCTTGTTCTCTCTCTGCACATGTCTTGAGAAAAGGCCACATGAAGACTCACTGGGAAGGTGGCCATGTGCAATCCAGGAGAGCTGTCTCTAGAAAGTGAAAATGATTGTCTGGCATCTCCATCTTGGACTGCAGCTTCCAGAACCATGAGAAAGTACATTTCTGTTGTTTCAGCCACTCCATCTGTGGCATTTTGTTACAGCAGTGCCAGCCGACTGGCACAGCCTCTCCCATTCCATCTACAGCTTGGCATTCGAGGCCCTCAGCACGTGCCCCTTCTTCTCCAGCTGTCTAACTCCCACCCATGAACCATCCACCTCTTGATAGGGCATGTTGTCTCTGAGCTCTGGGCCTGGTCTGCCCTCTCCCTGCTGACTTTCAGTGACCTTCCTCCGAGCCTCAACTCCCAGCTCCACAAGTGAAATCCTGCCCCAGGCTGGGGCCCAGCTGGAAGAGACCTCTTCCCCTGACCCTCAGCCAGACTGATCCTCCTGCTGCTGATGCTGGGGTAAGTGGGGCTTCCACACGGCCACGTGGGATGGGTTGACCAGTGCCCCCCATTCGTGTCCACCTAGGGCCTCAAAACATGACCTTGTTTGGATCTGGGGTCCTTTGCAGATGTAATTCAACTCAGGATCATTCTGGATTTGAGGTGGATCCTGCATCTAGAGTTTGATGTCCGTATAAGAAGAGGAGAGGGCACAGAGAGAGAGAGGGGAGAGGGTCCTGTTAAGTTGGAGGCTGGGACAGGAGTGAAGCTCCCCCAGGACAAGGAGGGCCAGGGGACAGAAGGACCGGGAGAGGCCGGGGAGGGCCCTCTTCTAGGACCTTGGAGAGCACACAGCCCTGTTCCACTTTGATTTTGGACTTTTGGCATCTAAGACTGAGAAAGAACAAATTTCTGTTGTTTAAAACCACCAAGTTCGTGGAGATTTGTGGTGGGGACCCTAGGAAGCTCACATGCACGTGTCCAGACACTGGGTTCCACTCTTGTCCCTCAGGAGGGCTCCGCATCTTGGTTGGATGGACGCCCCCTGGCTCCCCACACTCAGAAACTGTGCAGAACAGGACTCTGCACTCAGTCCCCAGGCCCCGCACAGCCTGCTGCTCAGGGCCCACTGCTGGGCCTGGGTTTCGCAGTGCGTGGCGAGCACCCGCCCGCCTGGCTGCGGGAGGTGAGAACGGCTGGTGGAGCTGGATGTGAAGATTCCCGCCAGCTCCCCAGCTGCCCGTCTGCTTGCTGAGACTCATCTCCTGGAAATGCTCTTGGGGTTCTAATAAAACGGTTCTGGTAGGAGAATTTAATATTTTCCTTCAGAAGCTCACTGTTTCTTAGCTCTGCTAAGCCTCAGTCAGACAGGGGTGGGGGGTGAGAGCCCACTTTGGGGATGGGCTCCTAGGAGTCCCCCCGCCTCATCTCCTCCTGCTCTTAGGAGCAGGAGTTTCAAGTAGGCCCTGAGGACCACAGAGACCGGGTGCCACCATAGCTGGCAGGGGCGGATGGCTACTGAGCGACGCGTACTGAGGTGTCCTTTGGCTCCTGGGAGCCTCAGAGACTTGGACTGGAGCTGAGCACCACATGGACACGTGGGGTGAGGGCCTGGGGGTCAGGTTAAAAGACTTGACAGTTACCCCAAGTGGGCACCACCGGGAAAAGCTCTGTTACAGACGAGCTCCCAGCACTAGAGAAATGTTCAGAGTTCAGATGTTCATTCACAAGATTGAAAGGAGCTGCGTGTTGGCCAGCTGCTAAGTCAAACCCACGGCCATCTCCAAAGGCCACCCTTGGGGTCCCGGCTCTCGGGCATCTGCAGCAGCTTCACGTCTGGGAAGGACGGAACATGGGGGCATCAACTCAGTGCAGGACTTCCCGTGGTGGGTGTGTGAGGTTCCTGTGGTAACACAGGATAGCAAAGGCGTCGGTCACATGCGATACCAGCCGACGGGAACTGGGCCGAGCCCGTGGTAAGAGCCCACTCTCCCAGAGGTGCAGTGCCTGCCAAGTATTGTTTGTCTTTTAGTTTCTGAAACAAATTACTAGGAGGGCTTATCATTTTATGTGTGAAGAAATCGGGGGTCAGAAAGACTAGTGCTTCTCCGAATGCCTGTGTCCTCACAAAATTCGCAAGTGGAAATCTCCCCACCCTACCCAAGGTGATGTGTAGGGATGTGGGGAGATCAGGTCACATGGGTACAGCCTTCCTGGATGGGATTAGTGGCCTTAGAAATTCAGCCCAAAGTAGCTTGTTGACATCTTTCTGTTCCGTGAGGACACAGCTGTGGGTAGAACTAGAGAGGTCGTCCTTCCCAGACAGAATCTGCCTTTATCTTGGACTTCCAGCCTCCAGGACTGAGAGAAGCAAGTTCCTGTTGTTTATAAATGAAGTGTTTGGTGACAGCAGCCTCGACGGACTGAGGCTGGGGGAGCCCTGGTGGGGGGCCTGCAATCCTGTACCGGCAGCTCTCCAGGATATCAGTAGTAACTGGCTGGAGATGTGTTGGTCTGCAACATGGTACCTCTGTGACCCCTTGTGATGCGATGGGTCCCATTTTGGGGACAGGAGGCTGTCCCTTTGGTTACTTAGACCAGAAGGACGAGTTGCCTAGTGGGGAATGGGTAGGGTGTGGGTGTTCTCCAAATGTGCTTCCCCAGGTGGACAATCACAGGGGTTGGCACTCGGACCTTATGGCTCCTTCTTGTTGGGCATCCCCCTTAGGACACAGGTCATCGCTACATACCCAACAATCCAGTGACCAATAGACTAACAATGATGGGTGAAACTGCCCCAATTATGGTGGCTTCAAAGACCACAGGCCCAACCTGGTTCCACTTTCCCACCATCATCTCCCTCTGGATAATGCCACCTGTGTTCTGGAGTGGGGCAGAGGGTGGGGTCGTAGATTGAGAGGAAGCCAAGTTTGGCTCTTGGGTTTGCTCCCTGCTAGTGCTGTGGTCCTGGACATCTAATTTCTCTGAATCATGACATCTTTATTTTAATAAGGCTATTGGGAAGGTTTGATGCAGATCTTGGCAGATAACAGGGGCTCAATAAATGACGGGAGAAAGTCCTAAGTATGATTATTGACAGCACTGTCTCTGTGCCTATGTTTTATTTTTCCAGGTAGACTATGAATTCTTTAAAATCATGGTATCCCACGGAGCACCCTCTGCAGATTGTTTTACTTGTAGTAGGACCTAATAGATGTATTCCCGGAATCATGGTGGATGTTGCTATTTTTAAAATTATGGTCTCAGATGACCTGGATTCCCTTCTCCTTTGTCCTCTGTCTTGAATTCAGGCCAGTATCTCAGAAATTAGTTTAAAAAACAACAAATGAATAGGGGGTTAGAACTCGAACCTCTGTACCAAACAGATCGTCAAGCGCTGGCTGAAACTTGCTTGAGGGCCTCCTTAGGCAACTCCGAATCTGGAAGGGACCTCAGGGCAGAAGTGCAGAGTGGCTGAACCCAGCAACAGCCTCACCTTCTGCCAGCCGCTCCTGGGCCCTGGTCGCTGGGATTCTCATGTGGCACTTTTTGGGAGGCAGCTTACGGTCACATAATCCTTTCTTTAAGGGGGACTTCCTAAAGTTTGCCGAGTGTTTTCAACTTGGGGAACACCAAAGGATGTCAAGGAACTTCAACTTCTTCCCTGCAAAGGAGAAGGCCTCTGATAGCTTCTGCATTCGGAGCCACGTTCGGGAAATTCTTAATTTGTTATTTATTTTTAATTTATTGATACTTTTTAATTACACGTGAGAGCAGAATCCTTAAAATCAACATACTATGGTGACATAGCCACATCAATGTTTATAGCAGCCCAATTTATTACAGCTGAGCTGTGGAGCCAACCTAGGTGCCCTTCAGTGGAGGACACTCAGGGAATTTTTACCGGGCATATCCAAGAGGGTGGGTCTGCAAAGCTGACGTGGGCTCCTCACATCCACAAACACATTTATTTGGACACATGCAGTGAGTTTTAATGGACACAGTCATACTATCAGGAAAAAAACCCCAGAAAATTGGTGCCTAAAGTCCATGGGGATCTGATACGGATTGTTTTGATTGGAGTTAGAAGAACCTGGCAGAGGAACTATTAGTTAAAGTTACAGATTTGAACCTCATCACAGAAAGGTCAGAACTGTTTCCCTTAAGGTCACAATTCCATCAGCAGCAACTTTAATTAAGAGAATAATGGGGTTGGAGCACCTCCACCCTCAGGCCTGCATCACTACGGTCCCAGGTGGGGGGCTTCTTCCCTAAGTTCATGGACAGGAAGCCAAGGCTCATGCAGTTTTCATACCATTCAGCGATTATTGATCACTTAATGAAGCTGTTCATGGATTTCCAGTTTTCTTCCAGAGTTCTGCATTGATTTTAGACAAATAATATTCACCCAAGGGCTTGTCATTCTTGCTTTGATGAAAGGTGACTATGTGAACAGGGTTTGGGCTCAGATCCAGGAGCTACCCGTGGAACACGAAGCTCCTCTTGTTCTTTTTGATAAAGTTTAGAAGACTCCCGTTAATTTTCTTTGGGAGTGGTTACTAACATAGCTCAACAAAATGCTGACTCAGAATCTCCTTATTCTTACCCTCCCATGGTTCAGCATGCTCCCTCTAATCTGTCCCCTGTGCCTGTGGCCGTCAAGGTGAGCAGGCCCTCCTCTGCCCCTTCCTGTGCTCATCATCTTTATACTCTGACTTAATCTGGAACTTTCCGCCTCCTGAGCTGTGGGAAGAGGGACTCCTGTTGTTCCAGGCACCGGGCTGTGGTGTCTTGTTATGGAAGCCCCAGGTGACAAGCTTGAGGATGAAAGGTGGGTGGCAGAGACAAAGGGGAGCCTAGGTCCTCAGATGGCCCCTGGACAGCAGGGTCCACACCAGTTCCTCCCATCCCCAACGCCGACCCCGTGAGGAAAGCATGCTCCTCTCTCTGCTCGGAAGCACTTGCTCAGGGGCTTTACCTGCAGCCAGAGGCCGTCCTTAAGTGATGCTGTGGATACACCCTTCCTCTAGGGGAGAACTTTGTGTCCTGCGCCCAAACCTTTGGGCACATAGGCATTGGCCTGTGGTCTGAGTGGAAGACCAAAACACTGATGAATTCAAAACCATGGCATATCCAGATGTGTGGCTGATGAGCTGGGGGAAGGGCTGGTGACCCAGGCAGGGTGGACAAGGACCATCCTGACTTCCAGTGAGTTTGGGATGCAGCAAAGTCCATCTCAACTGTGACTGGCCCAGTCTTTCTGTCTCTGATGGGTCAGACTCAAGATCCAGACTTGCAGGAAAGTGGCCCCTTCAAGACTAACCCCGTGGCCCCAGGTTTAAAGACTGTTCTGCGTTTGAAATCATAGTCTTTCCTTGGGCTCAGAGTGGCAACCACTTGAATTGATATGTCCTCCTCAGCTTTGGCTGCACGGAGGGCAGGGAGGAGACAAGCATTCCTTAGATATTCTTATCAAAGGAAGATGAAAGGGAAGTGGGAGAAGCAGGAATCGGGGAGGGCTGGCGTTGGCCATTCAACGTCACGGGAAACTGAAAGGCAACCATGACTAACTTCATCACTGAGCGCTTTCCATGTCCTCTGAGAATGCTGTTCCAGCCTGGTCTCACCCCACCCCAGGTGAGGAGCACATTAGAGATGAAGGGCTGTGCTGACCCCAGGAGGCAGAGACAGGATGGCACGGTCTGCACCTCTGCTCTGCTCTGCTCTGCCCAGGTTTGCATGACATAACCAAGCGATTTCCAGCCAAGCTGGGTTTCTGCTAACTCTAGGGGACTAAGGGATTGTTACCGTCTTCAAGATGCAAACGTGACCCTCTCCTGCTTTCATGAGCGTTGGAAGAGAATTTTATTAACAGGACAGAAATGGTAAAGCTCATGAGATCAAACTCCCCCCTCCAGCCCAGAGGACCACGCTGGCATTTGCTCATGCGAATCCTTCCTGTTCAAAGTTTACTACCTCATCCAAGGGCTCCGCAATTACATTTCCATTACTTCCTACTGTTTATCACAGTTGGATCGCAAAAGCCAATTTACGTTGTGGTTGCTCCTCTGCTAGAGCTTGGCTGTCTATTTTTAAACGTGTCTCGCAATCCAATTGGGCGCCTCATAGAAAGTGTTGGCTCCAGGGTGCTGCTGGAACGTCAGTCCTGAGGGGGACTTGTCCTCCAGCCACATGGTGTCCTCTGCACTGAGCAGGAGGTGGCGGAAGACCTTTGTCCTTGGACACACGTCCAGCTCTCTCCCTCTCTTCCAGAGCAGTTTCTGATCAACCTAAACCTTGGGGCATTTAAGACACAATTGCCTCATGTATTCGAAAATGAAAAATGATGACGGCCTTGCTCCTTGAGCCTTGGACGAGAGGTTTGTGAACCCAGCTTCACACCGAGGAAAGACACCTCCCTGTCCTCTCTCAGAGGCCTTGTGTCCACTGGGCTGACCCGTGCATTGAGCTGGGGGCCAGGTTTGCCAGGGCTCTGGGGAGAACAAGCACTTTTTCCTTGGCTGGGAAGAAAGAAAGGTTTCCAGAAAAATCTTTAGGGAAGGGGTCTGCAGTCTGGGAGGACAGTATTTTTATTGGCACAGTCCTGCTTATAATTAAAGAAGGAACCTAGATACGTAAAGAAGATATAATTCTAGAACAGTTTTGATCTTAGCTGTCTAATATTTAAAGAGGTTTTTCCCGCTGGGAGGTTTTATTGCCTCTTCCTTGCGGTACTTCCCTAAGGAGGCAGCTAATAAACCAGCCCATCGGCATCGCTTCTCTGGTTGGCAAAGATCGAAGCACTTTTTTTTGTGTGTGGTGGGGGTTGCTTCTTTCTTTCTTTATTCATTTTTAAACATGCTTCAAAATGTTCTTATTGCTTCCAAGCTAATTTTTTTGAACAAATTTGGCCCAGGCTTTTTACTGTGCCGTTGGAGATGTGACTTGATGGGTGGCTGAGCTGCGGTCTACTTGCTAATGAACACAGAGCAGCGCCTTCTCCTGCATTTGGAGGTGGGTCAGGAGAGCACAGAGACCAGGCAAGTGAAGAACGAGTCATCCACAGGTCACACGGTGCTTGGACTTCAGCCGCCACCCTCCTCTGCCATCCATCAGTTGTCCTCGGGTGCAGACCTCAGTTCCCAGCAAACAGCCACCTCTGGGTGGTTGGAGTTCTGTGCTCTCAGCTCATATCCTGGCTGAGCCGCCAGCTGCCCAGATCAATCACCAAGTTAATTATTTTTGTTTCCTTTGAACTCAATTCCCCCCTCTGCATTTATCCCTGGGGCCTAATGTGAAAAGCACAATACTTCTCTTTGCCCCTCTCTTTGAAGAGCAGAACGTTAAAAATTGAAGCAGCAAGGCAAGCCTCCGTGCAGCCCTGCAGGGAGAGCACTGATTCTGGAGTCCAGCACGGTAGGCGGAGGAAGCCAGGGAGCACTCAGGGAGACTTGTCCAGCACCTACTGTGCGCCAAGGGCCTTATGCTCGTTGTCTCGCTTACCCCTCACAAGGCTTAGGCATTGTCTGCATTTTCTGGATAAGGACTGAGTCCCGGGGAGAGTAAGCCACTTCCATTTCTGTAAATGGAAGCCCCAGCATTAGCTGCGGTCCCTGACACCAGTCCTTCTTCTCCATCAAGACAATGTCCACTCTATGAAGAGCCAGGGCCACAAAACAGACTGACCAAGGTCTGGTGGTGTGTGAAGGTTGGCCTCATGGCAGGGTCACGGAGTCCTGAGGCCACCCTCTGAGGGTGCACAAGGTAAGGGTGCTGTTTGACTCTTTTAGCGCCTTGGGGAGTCTAAGGCTGATCAAGTTCCTGTTGATACCTCAGCAGACCTTAGGGGAAGACAGTCTTTCCACGTGGCAGGATGACAAAGCTCAAAGGGTATAGGGTTAGGAAGCTTTCATGGTTCAGGTGCTATTTCTAGAATGTTCCCTATCAGTTAAGCTACACCTCTTCCATTTGGGAGGTTGATTTCTCAGGACCTGTCAAGCACAGCAGGTTATTATGTGTGCAACCTGTGAGCAGAGTAGGTGAGGAGTGGGTCTTGGTGCACCCAGCTCTGCCCTGCCATGTGTCCCCTCTAACCCAACACCCGTCAGCCTTGGGCTGGGATGCCTGGGGCTTCACACAGGGAGACAGAGCAGAATTCAAAGGCACCACTCTGGGCCACATCTGTTCTAGAGAGGAAGGTGAGGTTAAAGGGCAAGTGCTGCCTAGTCCCTGGCACTGTCCTCTGCTCAGCATGCCCACTGTACCCGCTGCAGGTGGCTTGGGGTCCTGGAAGAGCCAGGTGGGGGGAGGTGCTAGTTCCAAGGCAACCCGAGGCCCAGGGAGGGTGAGCACTGGGCGCAAGCTCTGAAATGAGGTGTTGAACTTCAAGAGCTGGGGTTCAAATTAGGGCGAGTCTGACCACAGAGCTCAAGTCCCGATCACATGGCCACACAGCGTAGGCCAGGCAGGTGCCTAGCTCACCATCTGGGGGGGAGTCTGCTTGAAGCAAGTCAGTCTCGTCCCCTTCACTGCAAGTGGGGAACAGGAGACCACATGTGTGTTAACAGACCCTGTGGTTTGGCGCATTGGTTTTAAACTTATTTTTGACAACCTCACAGTAAGAAGCGCATTTTTTGTGGTGCCTCAGTAGACACACTCACACGTACATGTGTGCATGCTCCTGTGCTCCGTGGAACAGTTATTTCTTCCTTGTCTTTCACTCCCCATTGAAGGAGTCTCTAGGCCATTTTCCTTAATTTCTTGCTTATTAAAGTGCTGATTAAATTGATCTCATCTCACAGCCTGTGGGTCATGAGCTCAAGTTACAGACTCTGGTTAATGGGGGCCAGATCTCTGGGACAGGCTGAGTTGGAAGCCCAGGGCTTCTAGCTGTTTGACCTTGGGACAAGACCTTTGACCCCCAAGTCCCAGTTTCCTCTTCTCTAAAATGGGCTTAGTCAAATAGTACTGGCTCACAGAACTGTTGTCTCAATGAGATAAATAATGCCCACGAAGTGCTTAAACCAGAGTGGCCAAAGTCGACACCTTATTAAGTCAGGTTTTGCGGTATGTCCTTATTATCACCAAAGACTTTTCAACAATGTATTTATTTTAAGTGAGACACTAGTATCTTTATTTTAACTTACAAAATTAAAAATATGAATTAAAGGAGGGCATGTGTGGGAAGGCTGCAGTCGGTCTGCGAGCTAGACGGCGGAGTAAGGCCCCTATCAACCCTACTTTTCTAGCCCTTGGAGACAGAGGGGGCTGATGTGAAGTGGGCCACGGAAGACCTGAAATTGGAACGTGGCTTGGGGTCTTAAAGGAAGTTCACAGCGCAGACAGGGGCTCTGGGCCAGGAACCTGCTGGAACAGACGGCGCTCTGACGGGCACTGCCTACGCAGGGGGCCTGGGAGGGTTGTGCCTTGCCCCGGGTTGCCTGCGGCCCCTTCTGTAGGCCCTTTTATGGCACTACAGGGAGGTGACCAAGCTGGACACTGCAGGGCTGCTGAGCAGGCCTGATGTCATTGTTCTCCTCTGGATCAATGGCCGCACTCTGCCTTTTCTTAGGAGCAGGGAGTGTTGGAAACTAAGCCAAGTGAGAGTGGTATTAAAGTGGATGACTCCATTAAATGGATTAAGCTGTGACCCAGGACAAGGGTGGCTTTCAGATTGGAAGGGGCAGAGCAGCTGGCTATTTTGGAAGCCTGAGGTGGCAGGTTCTCAGCCATCAGCCTGACCCAAGGGCCCCGGGCAGGAGCCTTCGTTTTATTTGGAAGTATTTGGGTCTGGCTTCCTTTCTAGCTTTGGTTTTGTCCTGTACAAAGTGAAGTTCTTGGATGAACCATCTTCAGGACTCCTGGTCTCGCACGGAGATTCCGGGTGGTCAGAACGGGACCTCCTCACACCCGACTTCAACCCTGGGTCCTCAGAGACAGATTTCTTGATGGCTTTTGTTGCCTTCTCTGGGTTCCCCTGGGGCCCTTTGCAGTGATCACACGCGGGGATTGTGGTGTGAGTCATGAACATTGGAACCAGGGTGACTCCCTGGTAACCATGGCAATCCCAGGACCCCACACTCTAGTGCAAGTGGAATGGCCAAATATGGAAGTTTAGGGTCTACGATTCATACGGTTGTGTTTCCATGACAAAACTGCAGCAACGATTAAAATAAGATGGTGACCCTTCTGACTTGGTCCCCTTGTTCTTCCCCCTACCAATCTGCCACCACAGATACCCACTTTTCCAGTCTCTCTTACAATTAGGGATTACAATTAGGATTCCCAAGGAGCAATCAGCAGATGAAAGGCTAGGTGGATAAGACAAAGGGAGACTCATCTGATGTTGTGTCTTAGCATTGAAGCCTCCTGAGGCAAGATATGAAGGATGGAGCCATGGCAGCTTTCTCCTCTCCAAGAGGGGAAAGTCAAGAGAAGAAGCAAGGGAAATAGATGCACTATAGCTCTGAGAATCTAGAGCTGCTGAACTGGATGGATTACCTTTAGATAACTTTAGGTTAGTTTTATTGACAATCTTCTAATATTCAAGTCACATTAGTCAGACCTTCTCTTGGTAGCAGGGTACAGCTTCCTGCTTGACAATCTAAAGCAAATATACTAAGTAACGACTGCGTTGCAGGCACTGCACGAAGGGCTCCCTGTTATAACGTTCTGATACTACAACAGCCCCAAGGTACTGCTACTGTGAGTTCCATTGCACAGCTGAAGAACCAAAGCCCGGAGACAGGAAGTAAGTGACCTTCCACCTGAGGTTGGGAAGTGGCGGAGCTTGAGCTGTGCCTTCAACACCACTCTCCCGCTCCTAGCACCAGCAGGGGGTGGCCATCCATCCTCCTGGGTGCTGAAAAGGCCCAGGGAAGGCTCTGCCTCTGCTCTGAATCCTCCGCCCCACTGGCCCTGTGTCCCACGAGCTTTGTCCCTCAGAACTCCTTAAGGAGTGACAAGTCACCCCAGTGTGGCTGAATCACAGGGCCACCCAAGAGAAAGGAGACCTTGTGTCTGCACGAGAACCTACGCATGAGCCTCCACCCAGTGTCATTCGAGCAGCCGAAGAAGGAAGGTGCTCAAAGGCAGGGACACCCGCATGCCCACCACTGGGTGGACGGAGACACAAGACTGTGTGTCCATAAAGCGACTTAACTCGCCACGAAAGGAACGAGGCAGTGATACAGCCACCACGTAGAGGAACCTTGAGAACACGTCCTTTTAGGACCCAGTCCCTAAGGCCACGTAGTGTACAATCCTGTTCCCAATAGGAAATCGGCCAAAGCGAAGGCAGATGAGTGGTCCCTAAGGGCAGGGGGTGGTGGGGCAGGGAGGTGGCACCTGGAGTATGGGGAATCCTTTGGAGGTGTTTGCACATGTCCCTGACTATACTAAACCACTGGGTTGGGCACAGTAAGTGGGTAAACTGGATGGTAGGTGAGTTGTAGCTCAGTGAAGAGGTTAAAGACCACAGAGCACCACGAGTGGGACCACCTTAGTGACCTTAATGGGTCACCCAACGTGGGGAGGCTGGGGATGCAGCAGCTCGCGGGGATGGAGGGGCGCAGCTGGGGGCAGAGGGCGACTGAGGGGCGGGGAGGACCGGCTCCTTCTGTCTTCCACTCGCTTGAGCAGGTTCTTCCCGTTGGGCACAAGAAGAGCCGCCTCAGCCGAGCGCAGCTCAGATCACAGAACCCGGTGAGGAAGCCCAGCATTTCATCTTGTGAGGAGAGCGGACACCCAGGAAACAGCTACTCAGACATTTGGTCCAAGTTCTCTCAAAATAACTTGTTTGATTTTTCTGGGACACCCACTAAGGTTCCTATGTGACACTCGGCAGCATGGCTGTTATCCTTGACGCACAGTTTTTAAAAACATGGTTTGGTTTGAGTGTCTTGGCGGAAGTCCTGATTCCAAGGAGGGCTTTGACAGTACTCTGGTTTCCCTTTTTATTTCTACTCTGGCCTCTTTTTCCTTTTCTATTCGGTCCCAAGGAGTGAACCCAGGGATTTTAACATTGAGCTGCATCCCAAGCCCTTTATATTTTTTATTTTGAGACAGGGTCCTGCTAAGTTGCTGAGGCTGGCTTTGGACTTTGGATCCTCCTGCCTCAGCCTCCCGAGTGGCTAGGATTACAGGCGTGTGCCACCGTGTCTTGCTTTGTGGCCTCTATTTTAAAGTCAACAGTTTATAATTTTTTTTTCTTCACGAAATGCTATGTGAATGTGGTTTTGGTAAGAGAGAAACCCACAGGGCTTCACCTGTCAAGTCTTGGACTCCTCACCCCTTGGAGAGCATCAAGAGCCTCTGACACATTAATCCTCCATTTTGTAAGAGGCGGCTCAGCTGCAGCTGTAATTCTCAGCTGAAGTCCTAGCATAAGTTAGAAATGGAGCAGTTCCTCAGAGCAAGAGGAAGACTTTGCAGGAACAGACCGTGCCCTACTTCACTGCAACGGAGACTTTTTCAGGAGTAGCTGGCGGAGCGTGAGCTGGCAACACACCCAGGTGCCCACTCACTCCACCCTGGGCGGAGGGCAGAGAGGACGGGGCGCAGGAGGGCCTGGCAATGCTGGCGGAAGGCCACCAGGGAACCCGCTTATGTAGGGTGGGGACCACATCGCTGAGCAGTGTGAGGGTAAGGAAATAAAAGGTGTGGCTGTGCTGTGGCTTTCCTCTGAAAATTGAGACAAAAACTCTGAAAATCATCTATTATCTTTCATTGAAAGTAATTTTGGTGATGGTTACAACTAAACTCTAGTTCTTAGAAAAAAAGTAAGAACTAATTGTGGATGATTTTTCATCTGGGTGATTTTTTTTTCTGGCAAAAAAATGCACGTTAGTGCAACCTGATGGCTTTCACTAGGGTCTGTGGGTTCACGAGCTGACCCTGAGGCCATGAGGAGGGCGACTGTGCAAATCCGAGCAGGCCCCTCATTCCCGCGGGCCTCTGCCAAGCCTCACACTCACCAGTGTCCTCGAGGGTACGTCCCAGCTGCCAGCTTCCCTGTCACTTCCTCCTCTCGGTTGTTAGGTCACCATGATTGATGACATCCCTCACCCTGAGCCTGGGGAGGTGCCCACCCTCACTGCCCATGGCTTGGTGGTATCCTGAACCTGCGGCCACATTTCACGTTCCTTCTGATCCACCTGCGCTGGGTTAGGAGGCCAGGCCTTGGGCTGATCTGTAATGAAGCTGACGTCTAAGTGGATTAAGAGAGATGCAGGGGGCAGGGGGCAGGTGCTGGACCTAAGAGCAGCTAATGGTTAACAGTGCCCGGTTCTTTGGGAATATTCTTGTTTCAGGCAACTTCTACTTCCTCATTTCTGTGACCCCAGCTGGTTCCATGTAATTCATCCGCCTTTTATGACTGTGGTTCTTCCTGTATTGATCTCCCCCACCCCGTCGTGGAAGGCCACTGGAGGCTCACCGTCCTCCTCCCCGGTTCTCTGAGTGGACTCTGTGGGGTGGGGAAGACAAAGGGAATAGCAGCCGACAACTAAAATTCATTTCACGTTTTATTCTAAAAGCGCCTTTACATGAATTACGTGAAATCTCCCCATAGTCATCATTTTGGGTAGTTGTGAAAGACATTGACCCCAAACAGGTTACGAAGCAGGCTTTAGAGTGATGACGTTCGGATAGGGCATGGTTTGCCCCAAATTCTGAACCAAAGTCAGGGCTTTGACAGTGCTGCATTTCAGGGCGATCACTGCCCAGGGCCCTTCCATTCACCTTCTCATGGTACGGTCTTTTCTCAGTCTCCTCTCTAAGCAAGAATGCGACATTATACAGGGGAATATTTTTAAATTTCAGGTGTCCAGTTTGGGCACATTAGATAATGTCCCTTCAAAGATGCCTGCACCCCAATCCCTGGGCCATATGGCTGAGTTACCTGGTGAAAAGGCTTGCAGGTGAGAGGAGGAACCCTGAGATGGGGGAGGGTCCCGGACTACCTGGGTGGGCTCAGCATGGCTGCCGGGGTCCGTCTAAGGGGGAGGCAGTGCCGTCCCAAGCAGGAAAAGGTGGCGCTTCAATAGCAGCAGAGAAGCTGGAAGATGCCCAGCTTGGAAGATACAGAACCAGGCCACTCAAGGGAGGTCGGCCACCTTGCTAGAAGAGGAGGGTAACAGACTGTTCCTTTGAGCCTGCAAAGGGGACATGCCAGGCCACCCATTTGGATTTCTAACTGCAAGAATACTAAGAGAAGGAATCTATAGGAGTCTTTTTGGTGCTGCTGAAACAAATGACAACTGCTACACAGTGGCCTAAAAAAACAGAAACCTAGGTGTTTGTAGCCATTCCTCTGGAAAAGAACGGCTTAATCATCTAGAGGCTCATGTGAGACTCCGGCAAGACAGACCTGCTCAGGAACAAAGCCCCTGGGAAAAGAGGTGTCTGAAGAAGTTAAAGGCCATTCAGCTCCGCCGTAAGGAACACAAGTGCCAGCGCTAGACTCTCCTGCCCACGGCCAGCAGTGCCCTGTCCCAAGCACCCTGGCTCAGACCATCAAAGGCCACTGGAGGGCCATCAAATCCTGCTCTGCTTTACCCGCCAGTCTCAGCAGGACTTTTGACTCTATCAGACTTGGTAAGGACTTTGAAGATCTTTGGAAGCAGTTTTTTTTAAAGTGGTTGGCTTTCTTGGCTTATCATTGCAATGGCTTGGGGAGTTAAGCTCTGAGACTTTGACAATTACAGGTGCCACTCAGGATCCTCTGGGGTTGATTCCAGGACCCCATGCATGCACACTCAATCCCCTTCCGTAAAATGGCATGGTATTTGTGTATACCCAACCACCGCCTCCTGCAGACTTTAAATCACCTCTCGATGACTTACTACCCAATGCAATGTAAATGAGTAATTGCTATCCTGCAGTGCTCGGGGAATGATGGCAAGAGCGGACAGTCTGTAGACGTTCAGTGCAGACACAAGTTTTCAACGTTTTGATCTGTGGTTGGTTAATCTGCGCACGCGGAGCCTGTGGCTGCGGAAGGCCCGTGGAATACTGAAAAGTCTATTCCCCTCTCTCTGGTCAGTGGGAAGCAGGAGGGGCGTGAGGGGACAGCAGATCCATGCACCTCCCTGCCAGAGATGGTTCTTTACCCCGTTGGCTGCAGAACTGATCATGAGACCTTGAAGTTTGGGAATCTTCCTTCAAGTGACAGTCCTGGCTGGGACTCTGTGACCTGGTAACCACATTTCCCTACCACAGCGAGCGGGTGCTCTTGAGAGTCAGTCACTCAATGGAACAGGACGTCGTTCTTCATGGAGAGAGGTGTGTGGGGGAGGGAGGCTTGCTGTCATCGTGACGCTTGTCTTCACTCCTGCCTCGCTAATTGGCTTCTCAGGTCCGTACTTCCTTACGGGAATGTGCTCTCCAGGGTGGGTTTGCACCAGGCCTCGCCATGGTGGCTGATGATTGCTCCCCAAGTTGTCAGGGAGTGCCCCCCTGCCCCGCCCCATCTCCATGTTGTCCACGCAGACCACAGACCAGAGGCAGAGCAGCGAGGAGGGGACCCTGTGTGCCTCAGACTAAAACCAACAGGTGACACTCGCTCTCCACTTGAGGAAACCAGTGTTCTGTCTACCTCCGTTTCCCTGAGGGCGTGGGGACATTGGGTTGGGGTCAACTGTTGTCCCTGTCTTTGCCATCCAATCTCGATTGTGGGGAAAGGAGGCAAGACCTGGGACAGTGGGGTCTTTGGGGGAAAACCCTTGCGGGTGGTGTCCTCCTCGGCTTCTGTCCAAGTCTCCCTCTTTGAATTTTATTTCTGGGCTCACACTCTGCCTCCAATTAGAACAATGGCCGAGCTGGAGAGCTGAAGGAGGTCTGAGAAGGTCTCTGAGCACCTGAGAAAGTGCCCAACAGCATGAGTCACCCGGGAAACGCAAACCCACACCCTGGGGGGGACCTCCTTCCAACCCGGGAGGAGGACTCTAGGGCAGAAGGAGCCTTGGTGAGGACGTGGGGAAATGGGAATCCTCACTTGATGCTTTTAGGACTGCAAAATGGCGCAGCTGCTGTGGGAAACAGGTTTGCAGTTCCTCAAAGGCTAAACATAGAGCCGCCATATGAACCTAGTGATTCCACTCCAAGGTACCTGACAATTAGAGATGTTCGTCCACACAAAAATGACTGTTTATAGCAGTACTATACACAAGGCCCCAGAGTGGGAAAAACCAAATGCCCACTGGTGGGTGAGTAGATAAATCTGCTATGGCCTCTCCATACAGGGAATAGTAAGCTACGCAGAGGAACAAACCCAGATGAACTCTGAAAACAGTTCGCTAAATCAAAAGAAGACCATCACAAAGGTCACGTATTGTGCGATTGCACTTACATGAAATATCAGAACAAGAAATGGATAGAGACGGGGGGTAAGTTAGTGATGGCCAGAAGAGGGGACACACGGAGTAGGGTCATGCAGTGATCTGGAATTTGATAGCGGTGATGGGCGCACAGCTCTGCGAGTCCCCTAGGACCCACCGAACACACTTCACAAGTATGGATTTCATGGTATATGAATTCTCTTTTAGTAAAAAATTATCTGAAAAAAAAACTTCGCCTCGGGGGAGTAATTCTGGGGTTCCACGCTTCTCCTATTCTGCTTGAGTTAAAAAAAATGACATTATTTTAGAAAAGATGATAGTGATTATGATAAAAGGAAAATATGCTGCTGATCTTTGCAGATACCCCTCCCACCATTGGCATTTGGTGCCCGAGTACCATTTCCTGAGTACCTGGGCAAGGGTCTCTTGTTACCCTTTGTACCCTGAACTTCATGTGTGTGCCTCTGAGCCTGCCTCTCTTCTGGGGAACCCCGAGAGCCTCAGGCACTGCTGTCTTTCCTCCCTCCCATCTTGGTTGAATTGCATCTCGCAAAAGTTATGCTCAATTCCGACTCCCAGTATCTACAACTGTGACTTTTTGGAAATAAGGTCTTTAGAGAAGTAATCAATTTAAGATGAGGCCTGCTAGCTTAAGTGGATCCTAGTCCAGTGATTTTCATCCTTGTAAGAAGACGCAAATTTGTGTGTGAGACAGATATAAAGGGAAGACAATGTGAAGACACCCAGGGAGAGGGCCTTGTGGGGACAGAGGCAGAGGCTGCTGTGAGGGGCCTCCAACTCAAGTCAGATCAAGGCTGGCCTCCACCCCCAGAGACCAGGAAGGATCGTCCTCTGGAGCCTTCGGAAAGGGCATAGCCCTGCTGGTGCCTTGACTGGGAACTCCAGCCTCCAGAACTGGGAGCAGACAAATTTCTGTGTCTTAAGCCGCCCACTTTGGATTAATCGGTGGCAGTAGTCCTAGGAAGCTCACATAATCCCTCCAACATAGGATTTGGCACATAGAGGCCCGATCCTGTTTGCTGAATTAATGAATCTTCTGCTTCTATGTGATCTGTCATGGCTGAGATGGAAGGAAGTTCCAGCAAATGACTGAAAAGTGGAAATGTTAGCACCCCGTGTCTATGGGGCAGGAATCCAGAGAGAGAAAGAAGACATCTACCCACGGAGGTAGCACAGAAGGGAGAGTTCACCTTTGATCGTCCAACTCCTAGTTAGAGAAAGGGATAGAAAACAGAGATGGCCCTCTGCAAGAGTCCCTGAGTCCGCACCGGGTCCTGGGTCCACTGTGATGTCCCATGGTCCTATGCGAACTGTCTTCTTGCCCTTACCTCTGCAAATTAGGAAATTGTCACGAAAACCAAGATCAGCTTGAACGCCCAAGGCCACTTAGTACGTGGCAAAGCTGGAATTCCTCTCCGAATTTCTGTGACTTCAAGGTCTCACTTCCCCTGATTTTGCAAGAGGGACTATTGACCAGATGGTTTTCAATTCTGGACCCTTCAGGTGTGTTTGACAAGGGATCAGAATCTACTCACCCTGAGAACTAAATTGTCAATGGAAAATTCAGTATTTCCGTTTTCTAGTTATCTACTATAGTGATTTTGATCTAAACACACAGATTTAATTTTTTCTGTGTGCCATGGAGTAAGATAAATTTTAATATTTGCAGTGTGATTTTTCCCTTTTAAGAGTAATGAATTGCTAAGATGATTAATATAACCAATCAATGAGACACAACTTACTAAACCTTAAACTTTTGGGTTTTCTGTATTTGTTTTTGTTTTTTAGGTGATGTGCCTGGCACACATTTCTAGAAAGGTGTGTAAAATATTTATAGATTACATTGTCTTCTTATTTTGGGAGTGGTGAGTGGAAATAGGATATTCACGATGTCCCATTTCTCTGCATAATTTCTTTAAAAATATTTCACAACAGTTCAGAAAGATCGTTTTTCAATTATTTCCTCGTTTTCTCAAGAAACCCAAAGAGGGTTGGCTTATTTAGAAGTTGCTGACCTAGCTGCACATTTGGGGACAACTTTTACTAACCTACACTTACCCCAGACGTGGGGAACACTGGGTGCAGTTTATCTAATGTTCTATAATCTTTGGAAAAATTATATTCATTAGAGCAATTGTGGATGAGCTTGGGGATAATTTATCCCATTTTCTCATGGCCTTGAGAAATGTGCACAGAACTTCCTGATGCATTTAAGTCAAGCCATTCAAAACAACGCAACCGTCTAGCCCCGGAGGAGCCTTTCGATCCCAGCCACCAGGTAATTCCTGAAGGTCGCCACATTTAAGAGTGTGCACATGGATGGAGCCCATTTTGTTCTACGGATGGGTGGAAGACCTGGTTGCCTTCTGGTGCCTCCTTCCTGACAGATAGATGCAGCAGCGTCAGTCATGCCAGGCCTGGCCGGACCTGGTGACCTCAGGATCTTTGAGAACTACGTACACTTCTCAGCACCCAGGACCTCCGGGGTTGCATGGGTCTGGGAACCACCCAAGAGGGAGCATGCCCTCCAGTGACATGCAGGGGGAGTTGGCAAGGCCTTGCCCTGGGGTCACTCAGTTATTAGTGGCCCACTTGCGACTCTCTTCTGGCAGAGTCTTTTCTCTGAAGGATTCATGGCATCCACACACACACTTGCTATGTGATAAGGTTGTCATGATTTGCGTGATATCTTTCATGAATTGAATAAACAGAAGCCTGCCAGTGAGATGACCTTCAAACACATCTAACAGTCTCCTGAGACCCATGGCACTTGTCCCCTGGTTGGGCATGGGAACCACGTTAAGACGTTCATCATGACTTGGTACCTGGCTCAGATGGCTGATTACTTGGATCATGGGCTAATAAATTAGCTTTGCCACATTATTCTGAAGATGAAGATAAAAGACCATAAAAGTCATGGGCAGGAAAAATAACAAAAGGTTGGACAGACATTTGAAAACCTGAACGGAAAAACCTTAGTGAGTACTGCCACCGCGTCCCAGAAACGTACGAAAACACAGCAACTGTTCACCTGATGAGGTCATGCCTGACCTTACCTGCACTTTTAAAAGACATCAGCTAATCATTTCATGATACAATCCACTTTCCTTGTATTAAAAATAAAATTTAATAAGATTGTCCTGCTTTGAGCCCCACTAGAACAGAAAAATTAGTTTTCAAGGGCTAAGGTCATTTCATTCTCTGAATTATTGACTAATATAAACACCTAGAGAAAGAAACCACCTGAGCCCTGGGAAATAAGAGCCAGACCCACAAGTGCACAGACTCTGCAAGACTCTAAGCCCCTGCGTCCTCCTGGGTTAGCTCTTCCACATGCTCTTGATTTCTCTCTCTTTCTCTTTGTTTTTGGCAAGATACCATTATTTTTTAAAAGGAAATCTGCTATAATTTGTTCTGATTATTAAAATAAAGTAAGCTCATTTGGCAAATTCAAACAATACAGAAAAAAATATGCAAAAAGTAGGAAAAAAATCCATAGAGTTGGGTCTTGGGATATTCAGTCCAGCTCCGTCGCCTCTTTCTGTGGGGACTGTACTGGTGTCTCAGCCTCCTTTGTCGCTAGGTTGGCCATGTGGATGGAACAGGTGCTGCATCTGGGCAAGACTTATTAAAAGACTCTCTTATGACACTGCATTGTCTTTCTCTCTGCTGCTGCCATCAGACTAGAATGGAGGACCCACAAAGTGATCTTGGGATCTATACCCCAAAGACAGCAGAGAACAAGATGGCAGACAAATCCCCATAGCATCTTTAGCTCACCACAGGCCCCTCAAGGCCTTAAGGCATCAGGCTAATCAAAACCCACACCTGGTGCCTCCCTCTGCATCCCTACCATAGACTCAATCCACATCCCTACCTTTGGGCTTTACGTGGCTGAGAAATGAGGTTCCATTGCATTGGATCATTACAGGTCAGGGTTTCTTTCTTAATGTGGCATAGCTTACCCTATCTGACTGTTGTACTATCTTATACAGGAGATAACAGTGTAATAGCTTATTGAGTGTATAACTCTGATATCTCTCTATGGGTAATGTCTATGAGCATGCACATGTGCACACACACACACACACACACACACACCAAACGCACGTTCTAAGGGGGATTACATGTACCTTTTGTGCTCCACTATGTCTAGTGCAGATATCATGGTGTCATTAATATATATCATCCTTATAAAGGGCTTCATGGGGTTTCACTGAATGATTATACCACAATTAAATAAATTAATTTTCACTGATAGACATTTAGTCTGTTTTAAATAAATAATCTTGGATGAACAATTTGAATATCTTTTAGGTACTGGACTAATTACAGCTTTAGGATAAAGAGCCTGAAGGAGAATTTCAAGAGCAGGCTTTGACCTGTGCTGCCACGCTGCTCCTTAGGAAGATTAGAATAATCCACTTGCCCACTAAGACCAAGGAAAAGTGCCTGCCTGGCTGCCTTTATCCACCTGGTTTGTTGACTGTTAGGATCTCGGCTCACTTCCTAGGAATGGGGATTTCACAGCAGTGATTTTATTTGTGTTTGTCTGTTACTTTTGATACTGAATTTCCTCTCACCTATGTATTGCCCACTGCCTGTTTGCATTTTCCCTTTTGTGAATGATCTGTTGGTAGCTTTTGCCATTCTCTCCTACTGGGCAGTGTGATATTGTGATTGATAACATGAAACATATCTGGTCTTTGCCTCGCCTGGTTCCTGGCACAGAGCTAACTTCCTGAGCAATCAGGGTGCGTCTTTTGTTCTCATACTGGTTTTGGACTCCAGTTCCTGCTACAGAGCTCCTAACCCTTGGCCTTTCCTGGGTGAGGGGAGTGCCTTTTGTTCTAAGGGGGTGGCTGCTGATGGATTCCTGGATGGAGACTGTTCTCCAGAGAAATCAAGTCATGATCAGAAGCTTGGAGCTTTGGGTATGACCCAGAATCCTTTGGGAACAGATATTGAGTTGATAATCCTCCAAGCCCATGTGATGCAACCTCCCAAAACCAAACAACAACAACAACAACAACAACAACAACAACAATCCGAACCCCCTCCACTACAGGGCTTGAAGGTCCAAGATGGGTAGCAAGAACACACCTGCAGGTGATGCAGACTTCAGGGGCTTCTGCCCTTGGGACCCTTTGGGACTTTTCCCCTGTACTTCCTTCCTCTGTGTCCTGTTCGGTATTCTTTATAGTAAGCTGGAAAATGTCAGCAATGTGCTTTCTGAGTCCTGTGAGCCATTCTAGCAAATCATCAAACCTCAGGAGGGGGTCGAGGGAACCCCCAGTTTGTAACGGGTCTTCAGAAGCACAGGAGGCCCAGATTCATGCTGGGCCTCTTAAGAGGGGCACAGTCTTGTGGAAGCAGGGGTCTAACTTAAGGGAGCTGACATTAGCCCCAAGCAGAGGTGTTGGAATCGAGTTGAGGACTCCTGGCTGGTGGGTCCGGAGCAAACGCACACATCTACCGTCAGAAGTGTCCCGTGAGAGTGCAGATGGCGTGTTTGCAGAGGGATTTTGTCCTCGTCATGCTCAATTGCAAGAACTTGTCCTGTGCTCTTCCTATTTCGGCTTTTTGCCAGTGGAATGTACTGGAATTGAAGCTGGAAGAACTATCCACCACTGGAGCTTAAGTGGTCTCTGGGGGCTCTGGGGAGCTTCCCCCCACCTTTGCTCTTGCCAGAGAGCTGCGCATCTGCAGCAGTTCCCAGATTCACATAGAGACATAGGTGTCTGCCAGGAGGGAGGACACGGGGAGGCTGGCCAGGGCACGGCCTCTCAGTGGAGAGAAGGTGCTGGTCTCCCACATTCGGAGCCGAGCTGCTGACCGAACCCGGCCATTCTGGGATCCTTCCTCCACTGTGAAGTTGGAAACTTCATAAAATAACTTTATGCATTATAAATAAAATCGCTTAGGCGAACTTGCTGATTAAGTCATACCATGGCCTGCCGCTCTAGCGCACGAGAGATCTTCCTGGCTAAAATTAGTACTTTGGCCCTGTCACCAACTGCAGTGACGCTGAGGGTCACACCCTGGTGTTCCTTGTGGAGCTGAGAGAGCTGAGTGGGGTGAGGCATCATTTAGTCACCGAGAATCCGTGTTCCAGCCAATGGCCAGCTTGATAAAGAACAAGAGAGGTGCCTGAGTCACTGGCCCTGGAGCTGGGCATTTACCTAAAGGGTCACCCCACTCTGTCACAGAGACGTGGGTGTGAGGGGCTCAGGGGCACTGCAGGACCGTTCACAACAGCCGAGATGTGCGCTCCACCGGTGTCCCTCGATGGACAAACGGGTGAAGAAAAGGTGGCGGAGACACATGGAATATTCCTCAACAACCCAAAAGAATGAAGTCGTGTCATCTGCCTCGAGGATGAGCTGCCAGGTTCAGTGAGACGAGCCAGGCCAGAAGGACACACTCGGGGCTCTCGCTTCCGTGTGGAAACTAAAGCAGTTGCCCTCATAGAAACAGAGGGCAGAAGAGGCATTTCCTGAGGCAGAGAGGTGGATTCTTGGGTACAAAACACATCAGATAGGAAGAGTAAGTCCTCGTGTTCTTTAGCACTGTAGGGTTATCATAGTTCAACTAGAATTCATGGTCCATCTCCAAATAACTTGAAGGATTTTGAACGCTTCCAGAACAAGAAAAGATAAATGCTAACTAACAAATGATTTGGTTATCACACATGTTGTAGCCCATAAATATGTACAATCATTATGTACCAAGCAAAACAGGAACAGAAACGGGCAGGACAGTCGGGAGGCGTTGGCTCTGTGTGGTGTACACATCCGAGCCACGGTCAGCCACCTGCCTGGGGCAGAGAGCAGGCCGGGGCTCCAAGGCCCGGTCCAGGACCCTGGTCCTCAGGGGAAGCCCTGAGATTGGCGCTCTGGTGAGGTCCTGGAATCCCATCAGATCTGTTGCAGGCACTGTGGTCGGATCCTGCCCTGCTGCAGTGGGGAGAAGCCCTTTGACTGTCCAGTGAGGGGTGCGCGGGTCCAGCCTCCGGGAGAGGGGCCCCGTTTCCTGTTCCCGTGTGGATTCACAGCAAGCACTAAAGCTCACGCTGGGGTTTGGTGAACCCCTTGATGTGGCAGGGCAGGCAGGGACCGTTGGGAGCCGAGGCTGTCCCTGCAGCAGACTGGCAGGGCCTGCCTCGGGGAGCAAAGGCTCTGCAGCTGCCCTGGCCCCCAGCCCACGTCCACTGTCCTCATGGTCATTGAAGAGAAGGTGGCAGCCATGAAGGAGCAAAGTCCAGGGGCCCGGGCCAGGCCCAGTGTGGTGTGGGCTTTCTTCCCTGAACTGCAGTCCTGAAAAGTCTCAGGAGCCCCGGGGGCTGGGGCTAGGGCCAACCTTCCTGGGACACCTCCCTGGCCCCGGCTTTGTGCCAGGCCCAGTAGTCGATGGCGCAGGCCCCAAGGACAGATAAGTGTCCCCGTGTTTCAGGAGCTCGGGCTCGGATTCCTGGCCTTCACTCGAGAATCCTCAGCAGGGAACTGAGAGCAGTTATGGGGAGGGTCTGGGATGCTCCTGGGCCGCGTGCTGCCCCGGGGAAAGGGCGCGTGTCCCAGTCTGCGTGGCTCTGATTCCACGGGAATGTGTCCCACACCTAAGGACCAGCTGACTGTGACTTTTCATGGTTGTTTTCTAACGCTCCGGTTCTCTTTGGGAGTCCGTGAACTCCTGAGCTTGCAAAATCGTCCTGATTGTTGGCCTAGACCTTCTCAGGGCAGGTCACTGTGGTTGGTGGCAGGGGCCCCTCTGTGGCTCTAGCAGAGGAACCTGCTTGCCAGGACCGGTCTCTGACAGAGGAAGGGATGCGGAGGGGAGCTCCCTCGCTGGGCCTTGCTGTCCTGCTTAGTGGGGTGGACTGGTCCTGCAGGGGCGGCCGCTCCCCGTCTCACTCACACAGCTTGGAGAACCTGAGATGCCGCTCGGACCCCGGCACTGGCCACAGGTGTCCCCATGGGCGGCCCACTTTCTGGTGGCTTCTTTTGTCATCCTCTCAGATCCTCCATCTTAATTTGCTTCAGAGCCCCACAGTGTGAAATTGCAGTCCCCTCGCCTTCAAGCTACGTGGCTTCGGACACGTGATTTTCCTCTCTGTGCCTCCTGATGTGGAAATCTATCAGCACCATCCACCAGAGACACCGTCGAGACCACACTCGTATTAACCAGTAGAAATATAAAAGTCCCGGAGGACAGTTTAGCAACACAGTGACGTGCTGAGGCACCAGGTTGTGCAGCCAGGTGACCCGGGTTTGGATCCTGACTCTGTTCCTTCCTAGCTATGTGATCCTGAACCAGTTTCTTAACCTCTCTGTGCCTAGGTTTGTCACCTGTAGTATGAGGGTAATAACTGTATTCACCCCAGAGCGTGGTTGCTAGGAATCAGTGAGAAAATAAAAGGGTTTAAAAGACCTGACGTATACTAAGTGGCGTATAAATGTTAGTTTGTTAATCTTGTTTCAAAATGAGGAGCCGGAGAGATTAAGTAAGTTCTCTGAGGTCCTGGAGACGTCACAAGGCTAATAAATGCTGGCGCTGAGACCATGGCAAGATCAGGTTCCTGGGTAAAGGGGATCTGGTGTGTTCCCACCTTTTTCCTAAGAACTTTCTTTGAAGTGAGAAGGAGCTTTTCACCCCACGCCCGGAGCTGCCTTGGGCTGCAGGCAGCACTTTCCACAGCCTGGTGCAGAAATAACTGTGCAGGGTGAGGTGTGTGGGGGCTGCTGTCAGGTCCTTGGGGATTCGCTGATGCACTCTGAGGAGAGCTCTGGGCAGTGGGGCCTTCTGTCCCCGGCTCACTGGGAGGATCTGGGTGGTCTGCACTGCCCAGGCCAGCACTGCCCTCCCTCTGTTAGCCAAGCCTTGCCCAGCTGAGCCTCGTGCCCCAAATGCAGGGGGAAATGGCATCCATTCCCTCTTCCTGCTCCTTCACCCCTACCCTGACTCCTCACACCCAGCACCCCTTCATGGACCGCACATTTCTTGCTATTTTTAGCCATCGGGTTTAGCTGGAAAGCTGGGCGCACCCCGAGTGCCCGGCAGTTTCTTCCCTTCTGCAGGGAATAGCCGCAAAGCTGCAAAGCGTCTCCATGGAAACCAGCCCTCCATCCATCAGGCCCCACGGTGTCGGAGGCCTAATCCCAAAGGCGGGCGGGGACCAAGACGGCAATTTAACAGAACAGGCACCGTGACATTTTAGGACACAATGCCCATTCCTCTGTCTCCTAATTAGCCACTGCATCTGAGTGATGAAGCAGCCCGTGTTCACCCCCTGGGCCTGACCGCCACCAGCTGATTGGCTCTGCAGCCTGGGGGCTGCCCTCCCCCGCGGCCCCCACCTGCTCACTGTGGCTCCTACAGGAACCGACAGGGGTTCAAGGGGGCAATCTCCCCAGGGCACACCAGCTGCCCTGCGGCAGCCTGGGCTGTTATGTGTGTGTTCTCATGTTGCTGGGTCACCACTGCATTTTCTAGTTCATTGAGAAAAGGGAGGTGATGTTTCCATGTTTTTTTTTTTTTTTTTTTAATTTTTCTTTCTCTGCCTTTTCTATCTTTTTTTTTTTATTTTATTAGAAAAATGGATCTCTGGGCTGTAAACAACACATACCCGACTTGTCCTGTTTCTGGCAGGAGTGAACACAGTCATGAATCCTGCTGGTGAGGGCTACGCTGGGGAACGGGCCTGGGAAGGCTGGCTGGGAGCTTAGGGGTGGGAACAGATGGGGCGAGAGGTGTCGGTGAGCTAAAGAATGGAGCCCGGTTACTTTCCACAGGTTTGCGACCTCACCCCTCCGTGGACACGAGAACTCCTCTGGGCCTTGGCAAGTGTCGGGATGTGACAGTTCCCCTGTCATCTCACCTGCCTGTCCACACCCTGAATCCACTGGGTATTTGCCTCTGCTGATGACTGCTTTGCTTTTTGTTTATAGGTTCTTTTGTGTTCTGGATCCTTCCGGCAGCAAATAGTGTTTGATTCCAGGTCTCAGCTGATTGTTTGGCCTAGAAGGCTCTGGAATCGCACCCAGGCCTGGGGGGTTCCTGTTTGCCTCTTGGACTTGTTGGCCAGGCATTCAAAACCACCCTTTCCTGCTATTAGAAGAATTATGGGAAGGGAAAACAGCTCAGAGATTGAAATTCCATCCCACAAGCCTGAAGGGAAATTATTTATCTAAGGAAAAAATAAAGCTTCCCCAGAGCCGTAGTCCCTGTTAAGAAATGTACTGCTTATAAGACGACGTGGATCTGCTTTTCAGCAAACCTGTCAGTCCTGAGACTGGGCCTGTTACTTTGCGCTGCTCCTTCTGATGTAGGCACGCCTCAGAAGTGCAGAGAGCTGGCTCCTTTATTTTCACATTGGGTTGTCAAGAAAGCCAGGGCACTGAGAGGGGATTGATTAAATTCTAAGTAATTTTTCCAACAGAAAAAATAATGAGAGGAAAAACAGATCAAAAGACTCACCTACATTTTTACTTTTGCATGAATAAAAAAAAAAATTTCTTCTTGGGGGCGGGAGAGCTGAAGGCAGCCTTAGGAGTCCCTCAGAGTGCCTCATTACGAGTGAGATCCTCTGCACAGCTGAGTTCCAGAGGGTTCCCTGCTTTGCTTCACAGGTAAAATGTCAGAATGTTTCCCATTCAAAGGTGGCTACACTTGGACCTAGAGTGTTCCCCAAAGGCCTGTGTGTTAAAGGCTGGGTCCCTGCCTGTGGTGCTATTAGGAGCTGCTATGGACCTTGAGGACATGGGGCCTGGTGGGAGGTCCCAGGTCACTGCAGGCAGGACCTTGAAGGAGGAAGGCTGATCCTGGTCTCTTCCTCTTCCCTTTGCTTCTGGCCTTAAGGAGGTGAGCAGCTTTGTTCAGACATGCACCCCCTGCCACGATGTGCTACCTCCCCCCAGCCACCAAAGCAATGGGTCTACCTGACTGTGGCCTAAGCCTCCAAATCTGTGGGTCAAGATAAGCTTTTCTTCTTTATAAGTTGGTTATCTCATGTGTTTTGTTATAGTAATGGAAAGCCAACTAACACATCATTTCTTGTTTGGTGAGGAAGAAATTGAAGTATGTTCCCATCCTAATTGGGTGTACTGCAATTCAGTCCTGACCTGAATCTCCTGGAGTCAGCTCAGACTCCACAAATTAGGAGCTCAGTCCTCTGCCACTTGCCTCACTTCAGATGCCAGCTGTAGATCCCCTGTACTCTGATCACACTTCTGGGCTACACCTCCTGGGATTCGCACGTGCTCCCTCAGGTTGGATAATTTACTATACTGACTTAGAGTATTCAAGAAAGTGCTTCACAGTTGGCCCTCCACATCCCTGGATTCTAGAGGCAAGGACTGTAAGTCCATCTTTTTGTCTTGTTGTTATTCTCTAAAAGATACAGTGTAACAACTGTTTACACAGCTCACATTGAGTAGGTATCATAGGCGGTCTAGAGAGGATCTGGAGTGACAGGGTGTGTGGAGGTTAGAGTCAAGCTCCGTGCCGTGACGGACTTGGGTATCTGAGAGTTTTGGTGTTTGTGGGGGATCCTGGGACCCACTGCCCATCAACATAGAGGGATGGCTGCACTTATGAGATTCCTTTTAATTATGAAGGATCCTCAGAGGTGAGATCTGGGGAGCACCCTGGAGCTCCCATGCTCCATCCCCACGGAGTCAGGGGGTGTTTTCCTCGTGAGATGTCAACGTCTTCACCAGTCAGGAAGCTCCCTGGAGCTCTGCACCCGGGGCCTGGATTCAGGGTCCACAACTCAGGCAGGATGAATTAGATCATCAGCCCCACGACGGCACTCGGTCTCCCGTCTCCCTGCCCTCATGGGCAGTCCTGCCCGGTGACCACACTGCCATGAAGCTGAAGACCCAGAGAGCTGTCCCATTAGCCTAAGAAAGATACTGGGACACCTCAGGGACCCAGGGATCTGAAAGCTCAGTGCCTGCAAAGGTTTTGGAAGCTCAGTGCCAGGACCTGGGGACAGACTCCAGACATGTCTGTTCTTCCTGATATTACAGTCCATGAGTAACTGACAAGTCCCTGCCAGTGTCTGCTCTCTTCCCCCTCAACATCAGGCACACACTGCTTTGGGAACATCTTGGCTAAAGCTTCACTTTCCCTTTAGCATTACTGTTAAACGTCTGATCTTTCATCTGGTTATTTGTATTGATTTCCGCCCCCAATACATCAGAATGCCGTGACACACGGGTTTCGCCCATCTTCCAAGTTGCAGTTTCCATCATTTTTATTCTCTTTCTTCACCTATTCCAACTTGGACTTCTATGGGAAACATCGTTCCCTCAGTGGAGAGCGAGGAGGTGTCCCCCTTGGATGGCTGCTTCTGTCTTTCCCCACCTGAGCCCATCATCGACCCAGTGATCCGCCTCAGGACCCTCCACGACAACGTGGTGTCTCATGTGGACAGCGCACAAGGGCCCCGGGAGTTAGGATACGACGTCCTTTCATTTTGAGGACTTTGTAGTTATGGGAAAGGCTTCACACAAACCAGACCCCAAATGGGTACTGTAACTTAAGGGAGCCACAAGTTGGTGGACACGTGGAATTTCCCACAGTGCTTTCGCTCTGTCAACGGGTCTCGCAGCACAAAGGCTCCCTGGCCACAGTGGGCATTTAGCACACTCATGATATGGCGCAGCCACCCCCTCTCCCCAGCCCCCGAACATCTGCATCACTTCTACAGGGCGCTCTGTACTCCTTTTTAAATTAAATATTTATCAGTTATCAACAGACAATGATGGCTACTCCTTTTATTCCTTTTCTCCCTTTCTATGTTTTTCATTGAGTAATAAATCCTACTCCATAGATGAATTCCATGTCCTTTATTTTATCCAGAAAAAATTCAGACACAGAGCAAGTACATAATAAATGTGGAATGACGGCACTTTACTGTAGAGGCAGCGAATTGGAATCAGTTCCTCTAAGGGTGATATCGTTTTGAAGATTTCTTTAGGCAAGCATTCGTCATGAGCAAGCCAGAGACGGGACAGCAGACCCAAGTCAACGCCAGGATTTAGAGGAGGAGGATCAACACTCAGGAACTGCCACAGCTGGGTGTTGGATTACGTATTACAGAGTCTCAAGAGAGGCGCGTGGAACTAAATGGCAACTTGAGCCCTCTCCTCCCAGATGCCAGGCGCGCAGAGGCTGTCCTCTGACAGACAGCTGTCAGCGTAACCCACATGCACGTGCCAGGATCTGGTACGGTCGAGGGGCCAGGCACTGATTTACAGACACCATTTCAAATACAGAGCACGTCATGGCGTGACAGGCGCCCCTCGTGATGGGGACGGGGGACACAGCTGGGGCTGGCCCCTGGGGCTGGTTGCCTGTCCCCAGCAGAGACAGCTGCCAGCATAGCATTTCCAGATCTGCTCCAGGGCTCCTACAGCCTGGGAACTCTCCTTTCTGAAAACCCACTCAACCTCCTGCTCCCTACGCCTCTACCTCTACGTGACTGAGGCTATGGTTTGATGTGGAAGATGATCTGTCAAAAGAGCTGGGAGCTGTTTTCCTCCTCAGCAGGAAGAGGTGTATTTTCTCATGAGAAAACATCTGGCCTCACATGAGATGCTGGTGTTTGTGGCTTTGCTGAAGCTGGCTCACAAAGATCAGAGTGAGGGATTCTCCCAGAACGTGGATGTCTATCTATTCTGCTCTCTTTTATGAGGATGATGGGGTGCTCCGTCTTGGAGTCGTGGAGTCAAGCCTTTTGTAATGAACATTAAGACCATATTGTATGAGATGGCATAAATCATTTTAGTGGTATTGGTATTAAAAACAGGCTCTTGAGAATGATTTTAGGAAGATGTTGAAACAGGACTCTGTAGTACCTGCTCCCTCACTGAAACATCAATTGGAACAATGATTCGTGCATGAAAATACCTTCTCAAGAGCTAAGGATACTGGTTGGGCTATAGCACCCAGCTGTGGCACAGAGAGAAAAGGTGTGGCTATGGGAGGACACGGGTAGCCGTGCTTATGTCACACTAAATAACTTTAAGTCACGAAATCTCACATTAGACAAAGGAGGTCTGTCAATTCTGCTAATGATGAAGGGGTTAGTTCATCAACATGGTGTATGTGTGTGTGTGTGTGTGGGGGGGTGCTTATGATGAAAAAATAGGAAATTTAAGCAGATCAATAACAAGTAAGGAAAGTGAATGAATAGTCAAAACTTTCTCAATAAAGACAAGGCCAGGACCTACCTCCTCCCTGGTGAATTATACCAAATATTTTGGAAAAGTTAATGTCACTCCTTCTTAAGCTCTTTGAAAAAAATTGAAAAGGAAGAAATAAGATGATGACATGATCTCATATGTATAAACCACTGAAGATGTCACCAAAAAAAACATCAGCACTAATAAACAAATTCAAAATTGTCACATAAAAGTCCTTAATGTATCTATGTAACAAACTATCTGAAAAAGGAATCAAGAAAACAGTCAAATTTACAGTAGTATAAAAATCACTTAAGATTAAATTTAACCAAGGAGGTAAAAGATCTGCACATTTTAAAGCAGAAGTCAAGGAAAAAAGTTGAAGTAAATGAAAAACTATCCTGTGTTCATGGATCGGAAACACTGGTGTTGTCTGTATTATCCAAAGTGACCCATGTATTCAATGTCACACCTTTCAAAATTCCCATGACATTGTTCCCAGAAATAGAAAAAATAATTCTAAAATTTGCCTCCAACCACACAAGACATGGATTAGCCAAAGCAATTTTGGTCAGAAAGAATAAAGCTCACGGTATCACACAACTGGATTTTAAGACATGCTACGAAGCTATAGTAATAAAAAGCATGGTATTGGCATAAAAAAAAAAAAAAAACAGATGTAGAATAATGGACAGAACAGAGAGCCCTACAAGTCAATCCACACTTACACAGTCACTCAATCTTCTACAAAGGTGCCAAGGACAGAGTGGAACAGGGGGTGTCTTCAGAAATGATGTTGGGAAGACCAATATCTACACGAGGAGAAGTGAAGTTGGATCCCTACCTCACACCTGTACAGAAATCAACTTAAAGAAGGTAAAAGCTTAAACGTAAGACTGAAGTTGTCAGATCAGTAGAAGGAAACAGGAGAAAGGCTCTGTGACTTAGGCCTGGGCAATGCTCTTCTGGATATGGCTCCAAAAGCCCAGGCAACACAAAGGGACACGTGGGATCACCCCAAATGACAAAGCTTGTCCACAGCAGAGGCAACAACCAACGTGCGGCAACAGCCTGCACCGTGGAAGGAAGGACTTCTGTACCATACATCTGCTAAGGAGTTAGTAAGCAAAGTACGTAAAGAGTCCAACCCACTGAATTACGAGAAAACAACCCAATAGCAAGAAAAATAAGTCAGTTTAGAATAAGCAAAGGATCTGAGTAGACATTTCTCAAAAGGAGACATGTGAATGACCAGCCCATACATGAAAAGATGTTCCGCATCACTAGACATCATGGAAATGCGAATTAAAACCACAAAGAGATATCACCTCACACCGGTTAGAATGGCTGTTATTTAGAAAGAATGAAAAGGGATCCCTTGCACACTATGGATGAGAAAAGGTGACCTTTACATACTACCAACGAGGAAAGGGCACTCTGGCACCCTACCAGGGGGGTGTGGTCGGCGCAACCATTATGGAGAACAGCAGAGCTTCCTCAGAAAAATCAAACCCAGGTCTACTGCATGGTCCAGCAATCCTGTCACCGTGTCTACCGCTGAAGGATCTGAAGTCAGACTGTCAGCGACACCTGTGTGCCCATGTTCATTGCAGCACTATCACAGTGGCCAAGATGTGGATCAAGGAAGTTCTATCCACCAATGAACAGATGAATAAATTATCTCTGTATAGGAAACCTCCCCATCTATTCACCAAACACACCTCAAGCTCTTCTGCCTCCATTTGTTTTCATTACACGCACACACACACACACACACACACACACACACACACTCCTCCACCAACTAAGTATCGATCAGCTTTAAATAAGAAGGAAATCCATGCAGCACAGTTGAGCTGGGTGGATGTTATGCTCAGTGACGTAAGCCAGGTACAGAAAGAGAAATACTGCATGTTTCTCTTTCGTCGGGTTTCTGTAATAGCTGACCTCATGCAAGCAGAGAGTCCAGTGGTCGCCTGGTGGTCGCCAGGGTGGGTGGGCTAAGGAGGTAGAGGTGAGAGGGCACAAAGCTTCAGCTGGAACAAGTGAACAACTTCTGGAGATTTATTGTCTCGCATGGTGACTGTGGATAACAGTTACTTACTGCAGGCTTGAAAATTGCTAATGGGGTAGATTTTAAAAATTCTTACTACAAAAAATGGTAAGCCTGTGAGATGATGAATATGTTAATTAGCTTGACTGAATCATTTCACAATGCGTGCATTTGTTGAGAAGTCGTATTCTATACCATAACTCCCTACAATTTGATTTGTCAATGATTCTTTAATCATTGCATATTCTTGTTCTGGTCGACTCCGAGGGCCGGAATGCATCACGACGATTCAAAATTGCAATTTGGTGACTCCGCTGGATCTCCTTCAAACCAAACCTTTTCCTTTCCTAATGTCACATTTAACACCTAGGGCTGCTGTAACGAATGGCCCAAGACTGGGCGTCTTGAGCAACATAAATTTCTCCTCTTGTTCTGCAGGTGGGAAGTCTGAAATGAAGGTGTCAGCAGAGCCGCACTCCCCCCCACCCCGGGGCCCTAGGGTAGGATCCTGTCTGACCTCTTCCAGATTCTGGTGGCTGTGGGCAGTCCTTGACTTGTGGGAGCATCACCCCAGAGTTCAAGACCAGTGTCTTTAGATCTCTTTCTGTCCCACCTCCCCACTGGTCAGAGCTCTCTGAACTTCCCTCTTAAGAAGACACACGGCATTCAGTGGCCGCTACTGCAGGAAAGTCTCTCCATGTCCAGGCCCTCGGTCACATTTGTCAGGACACCCCCGCTTGTCCATGTAAGTTAATCTCTGCAGATTCCAGGAATTAGGATCTGGGGATTTTTGTGGAGGTCCATTTTTAGTCTATTAAGTATTTAGGCAGATTTCTTGACTGTGGAACATTTTAAAAACTTTATTGTACCAATGAGTATTGGGACTCTCAAGGGAAGGGGGCCAAGTCAATCCACACTTACACAGTCACTCAATTTTACTTCCTAAAATCATTGAATCATCAATACCTTTCCATAATCCTGCTTTTAAAAATCTATTTTCAAGACATCATGGGAATAATATCTCTAGGAATAGACTTCAGGAAACGCTGGTCTGTAGGATAGCATACACTCCATATCTAGCTTCCAGTGGCTTATTCAATGGTCCCATCCAACACCCCGGACTTTATTTACTACAGATGGTCCCTGAAAATCAGCTTTGGACCTTTTGACTTTACTGTGGTGCAAAAGGGATGCACATTCAGTGGAAACTGTCCTGTGAACTTTGAACTTTGCTCTTTTCCTGGGTTAGGGATATATGGTCTATATGCCCCCACCTAGGCTGGGTCGTGGTAGCAATTGCAGCTCCCAGCCATTGTGAGGGGAAACAACCAACTCTCTGCAGAGAGCATGTTGCAGAGCTCTGAGGTTCAGGAGGTTACGCACATGTTTTTTTTTTTGTTTGTTTTTTGTTTTGGTGGGTCTGAGGAGGCTGGAATGGAATGTAGGGTATTATGTGTATAAGGCAAGCTTCTGCCTCAAGGCTACATACCCTGCCAGATCAGGGGAATCAAGTGCATTTTCAACTTAACAGTGGGTTCTTTGGAGTGTGATTCTACTATAAATGGAGGAGCATATGCAGTTTCTGATCTACAATTCCACATGCCCCTACCATTGTTCTCCAAGCACACCTGTGCTCTTCCTCAAAAGACAATGACCACCCACCCTGTCTCCACCCCCTACCCAACACTTCCTTAACCTGCAACACCAATATCCACTTCCTCTCCTTATTAAGGTCCTGTCTGTTCTCTGGGGCCCAGTGTTTCTGAAGTCTTCCCAGGTCTCCTAAGAAAGGACCTTCCCCTTTCTAAATCTCAGCTCCAGTTTTGAGCTACCCTATGGTCAAGGATAATCAAGAGCAGAAATATGTGAACACATTTTGCAGCAAGCAACTCTGAGGCTGTTCCTATGATGGGCCTGTCCTGATTTCTGCTTCTGTCTTTTGACTGAATCCAGGGCCTTGTGCATATGCTGAATACACACTCACACATTCAGCATCTGGTCTAGTTGATGCAATTTGGTAAAGCTACTGAAGTTTCAGCTTTATTTTGGAGTTCTGCCAGGAAGGGGGTCATTGTAAGTTCTGCTTCATCTGATACTGTGTCTTGGTTGGAAAAAAAGAAAAAAGGTGGGTGCCCAGGTGTGCCCACACACTTGACCTCTGATCATCTCCTTCCTGGGGAAGCTCTCCTCTGGTCCACAGTAGTGTTAAGAAGATAGGCAGCACTTCCTTCTGGTCCCATAGACTCTTTCCACTCAGAGCCCAAGGTGTGGCTCTTGTTCTGTGACTTTCCTCCCTCTCCCATTATGCCCGCTCACCAGTGCTCACTGGGTAGTGGGTTAATTATTCATGATTATTTTAAAAGCCAGATAATGTTCTAAGATGATGAAGGAAGAATCAGGCGCAATAATTCTGAGGAATACAACTCTTGATTTACTCAGATAAGTTATTTCTTCCTTGCTGGAGGGTTACAGAAATGGATGGGGAGTCTGAGGTTCCTTTCTTTTTACTAAAGCCAAGAAGGGGTGGGGGTGAAGCATGCAGGTGGAGATTATTTGGATTTTTAAAAAGTCCGTCTTATTTCTTCCTTTTTGCTGTCTTTCCCTTCTTGTTGGGAACATGTGGGAGGAAGAGTGACAGTAAGGGTCTGTCCCTGCAGAGCGGGCGATGTGGAAGACAAAGTAATTGGGAAAACGAGATTATTTAAGAGTCAGGGCACAATGTCCACTGGGGTCTGGTTCTTTGATTTAATTGGACATTTCTGGCTGAGGGTGAGGGCCAATAGTCCGAATTAAATAAATGTCTACTAAGAAAAAAGAAATCTGAAGACACCAGACAGGGAGATGTGTGGGTTTGGGTCTGATAAGCATGCTTTATCTTTCTTAATTGTGCAAGCTGGACGTGTGAGTCTAGGAGCAAGTGCCCTTGATACCTTTGTTCCAGAGGATAGTATAGCACCAGGAAGGAAGCATCTCCGTATTGGGTGGAAAAGATGTCTGGTGTTTAGCAAAGCTCCGCAGACAGAGTCTTCAGCTGTATGAACTGCAGGATGCAGTGCTGCCTACCAACAGAGTGTGCAGGTGACAGACGCCACTTGTAAAATCCCAGCAGTACTGGAAATTAGTCAATGATCATTTTTTACATCTGTTACCAACTTATGAAACTATGGAGCCAAGCCACAATCCCTGGTCTTCCAGAGTGAACTCTGGTATAGGTGATGCCATTTGGTAATATGAATGTTCTCACGATGGACGTGAAAGCCAAGTGTGGCATAGGGAAAAGGGTCATGTTTTATTTTTGTGTCAAGGGCCTGATATGGGATAGTTGCTTGCTCATATTATATGCATTATATGTGAGCTTTCCATATATGAATGTATATTCAATGCGTATGTATTAGCTTTCAATGTACGTATTAGCTATATATGTATATATATAAAATCAGTGAAATTATTTATAAATATAGATATTAGCATGTGTCTACGTATTCATTAGCTTTATGTCTTTTATTAAGACCCTGCTGGGTAGTTGTATGCTAGGTCCCGAAGACTCAGAGAAGAGGGATTGAGTGGCTACCTGTGGCTTTGCAGCTGGGAGGGGCTGAGCCAGTCAGACCAGCTCCCTGTGTCCCTTAAGACCACAGGACTTTGCCCTCTGCTGTGGGGGATGTTGTGCTAATTGTGTGGAAACCCTTACGATCACAATTCTGGACAGCAGAGCAACCTCTGAGTTAATATTTAAGCATCACGATACCTGCTCCAGCTGGGAGTGGTGGCGCACACCTGTAATCTCAGGGGCTCGGGAGTTCTAAGGCAGGAGGATCCTGAGTTCAGGGCCAGCCTCAGCAGCATAGGGAGTCCCTAAGCAATTCAGTGAGACCCTGTCTCTGAATAAAAAAATAAAAAAGGCTGGGGATGTGGCTCAGTGGTTATATGCCTCTGGGTTCATTCCCTGGTAACAAAAAAACAGAAACAAAACAAAACAAAACCCCCAAACTACCTGCCCCAACAAATTTGAGCCTGAAATTTAATATTTTGTGATAAAGAGGAAATCGAAGCAAAGCAGAAGAGCGAGCCCAGGACCCAGGCATCAAGGCCTTCACTACTCTGCTCCACATCCAGCTCTCTCCTCCGGCGCAGGCCACTGAGCAGGGTGGCTTTGTCCCCCCAGGTGTCCTTTACCTGCCACAGCACAGGAAGGGACTGCTGCTCCCCTCCTCAGATGGACTGGGGGAGCCTTGGGCAGGCCCAGATCACATACCTGTCACCAGGGCAAGACCCAGGTGCAGCCCCACTCAGGGAATAAGCAGGTCATGAACGATTGGTGACAATTCCCTGAAGAGATCTGTCCCCTGTCACTGGGAATGGAAGGAGGGGCCAAGAGGGCAGCACCAGGTCAAGAGCCCGCTGCTCCCGCAGGTGTTCAGGGTCCGAGCCAGGCCCAGGCTCCTCCCGGCTGTCTCCTCCCTCCCCTTCTGCTGGCTCTGGGGCGTCTGAGCCTGGAAAGTGCAGGGTTCCCGGCTTCTCCCTCTGACCATCTGCTCCTCCACTGCTATCTCCGCCAGTTGCTGACTCCACACCTCTGCCCCGGAGCTCCCTGCCCTGCCCGCCTTGGCCATCTCCCTTGGGCCCTGTGGCCTCTACAGGGCCCCACCTCTGTGCATCTCTTCCGTAGACGTTTGTTTGAAGGTCCTCTCTGCTCTTTGGGGGTGCAGAGGGAAGCTTGGCGCCCAAATTCCAGCCCCACAGCCTGACCTGAGCTGTGCCTCCGGGTAGACACTCTCCCTTTCTGCCTCTGTCTTGCTTTGAAACCTGTTCTTGTCAGGCTGGTGTGGGGGGGGAGGAGTGGGCAGTGGGCGGAGGGAGGGAGGGGAAGGATCCTGAGCCCTGGCAGGTGGTGGGAGGGCGGAGCAGGCTCTCTGAGCCAGGTGGCAGCCTGTGGGAGGAGGGAGGGGAAGGACGGGGTGCAGTGGGTGGGAGGAAGCCGGGGAGAGCATTAGAAATGTGTTTGTTTACTTTTTTCCTTTGGGCGGAGCATGTGGGTGGGCATGTCTCCATACCTCTGGGCTGGGCCTCAGCTTTGGAGAGTGGCTCTGCCCTGGGTATGGAGGGGAGCCAGGGCTCCTGAGCATCACCTAGGCACCCTCGCTGGCTGGCAGAGAGGCCTGTGGAGTTGGAAGCTCAGCTACGGCTGGGGATGTGGAGCCGGAAGGAGGGGCCAGAGTCAGGGAAGCTGAGAGTTCTGGAGCTGGTGGCCCCAGGGATGGTGGTGGCAGCTGTAGTTGCCAAGCTGGGCTGGTGGCACAGGGACTTGTGCCAGAAGAGCTGCTTCGCCTGTGATTGCCTTCTGTAAAGGGTCCCTGTGATCCTGAACTAGGGGGGAAGACCCTGAGCAAAATGCCACAGAGGCTTTGCCCATGACCTTGGTGCCCCCGAGGGTGGAGCTGATGGGAACAGGTGAAGAAGGCCCAAGAGGAGGTGGCTGCCCCAGAGCCGCACTTTATACCGGGGACCAATGGCTCAGAAAGGCAAAATGAGGGAGAGCAATTATTATTGAGGAAGTCATTGGGCAGGTCCTAAAAACTGCTGTTTTGGAAAGAATGACACGGGTTTCCAGCTTCCGGGAGAAAATGACAACTCTGTCTCGGAACCAGCCTCCCCCGCCCGCCCACGCTCCTGCTCTCCACGTCTGTGGGATTTCCAGCTCCTCCTCTTGAACATCAGCACATTGGAAATTTCCCTCATCTTTCTGAGTCTCAGTTGTGTCATCAATAAAATAGAAATACTAATGGCTTGGCCATCTCTGAAGTCAGGTGGCCGAGCAGATGGACTTTCTTGGTGGCTGCCAGGAGTGGTTTGGGTTGACCGTTCCTGAATTAAGCACTGGACGTGGGAGGCTGAGGCATGACTGCTAATGGAGACCACAGGCCCAGGGAGGGTCTGACAGTCACCAATGAACCCTGCTGCTGCTGCAGAAGAATAAGCAACGGAGGGTGCGTGGCCTCCCTTCTCCTGGCTTCGTCTACAGCAGTGGTTCTCAGGCTTTCTATCCAGGGGCACTTTGTGCTCCCATGAAAATGGAGCATTGTCTCGAGACTTGGTTGGTTGTCACACCTGGAGGGAGGTGCCTCTGGCACCTGGTGGGTTGAGGTCAAGGGTGCTGTTAACCTACCACTCCTGGATACCCTGTGAGGCACAGAACTTCCCAACGCCCAAATGTCAATGGTGCCCAAGTTGGGAAGCCCCAGACCTGATTTTCCTAGTGTCAGACAAAGCAGGTGGTTTCTCATCACCTAAACATTCACCAGAAGGTGCTCTCCACAATCACAGGAGGACAGGTAACTCAGGGGGTGAGGCCACCCACACAGAGGTGCAGCTCCAGGGTGAACCCGCGTGAGGACGCGGGTCCTCATCAGCCCCTGCAGCCTCAGAGCCAGTCTCTGGTTCTGAATAAACACACTTGCACTCTAAACCAGGAAGCAGTTGTCCTTGAATTTGAAATGTATTCCATAAAGAATAATCGTAGGTCTTACGGGGGAAAGTAAAGGCTTTTCAGAGGAATACAGATGAGGAAGGCCCTGTTGCTCTAGTTTGTGTTCTATCAAAGGACACGCTTCTGCCTAAAGGTGTTTCTGAAGTGACACACTGTGTGATGACTGTGTCCCTGTGATCAGGAAGCATAATGGGTGCTTTGGGGCCTCTCAGAGCTGGCCTCTCTTCGCATCCACTCTGCGCTTCCCTGTCCTGTGGGGAGGCTGGGAACAAATGCACAGAAGGGAACTGCATCCTTTGGAGACCTCAGGAATCGATGTGGAGAGAGTGAGCAGATGGGGACGGTGAGGGGATCTCAGCCAGCTCCCAGAGGCAGGGGAGAATGAGCCAGCCCCTGAGCTGGGCCTCTCCGACCTAGGAGCACAGAAGTGCACAGCAGACCCGCAGGGTGAGGGCTGAGCTGCTCTGTCAGAACCTGTTCTGGCCAGTCACAAGCTGCACACACATCCAGCCCTGCAGCTCACCTGCATCAGCTCACCTGCATCAGCTCACCTGCATTGGCTCGCCTGCATCGGCTCACCTGCATCGGCTCACCTGCATCAGCTCACCTGCATCGGCTCACCTGCATCAGCTCACCTGCATCAGCTCACCTGCATTGGCTCACCTGCATTGGCTCGCCTGCAGGAAAGGCCCACATTCAGGGGTTGCACCCCAGCCACAAAGGAAGATAGTGGGAGACTAATCAAAAGGGAGCCATGGAGAGCTACTGGGGATAGTGGGAGACTAATCAAAAGGGAGCCATGGAGAGCTACTGGGGAGTCGTTATGACCTGCCCACTGTCAAAGCAGAAGGCAAAGGGGAGGGGCTTTGGAGAGAAGAGGAGAGAGAAGCACCCTTCAACAGGGAAAGGTGGAAGGTACTCCATTGGGCTGCAGAGGGTAGAGATGGACTAGTGCCGTCCCACCTGGCTGTCAGGTGGGCAGGGAGAAGGGCCTTTAAGAAAGCACCACCTGGTGGGTTGGTGAATCATGCCTGTGCATGGTGGGCCACAGAGATGTCTTGTTCCTGCAGCACCCTTAGCCTCCGCTGCTGGCACACTACACCTGTCCCACTGGTCTGTAGAGGAGGTCCTTTCCATAAAGGCATGAGGACCGAGTGCCCAAAATGACTCTCAACAACCAAAGCCTGTACCTGCACTTGTACCAATCCCGAGTCAATACGTTTTTGAATTTGCATCGACTCCTCAAATGACTCCTTGCACTCCCAGCCCCCAGAAGCTCCAGCCAGGCCTCCCCTCTATGCACGAGACATGGCGACTCATCTCCAAGTCCTGGCATTTCCTCTGCCAGCTCCTGCTGGCCACCACCTCTTCAGTTCAGTTCAGGTGCAGCCCCCAGCCTCAGCCTCATGAGCCCCACCAGCTGCTTCTCTCCACTTTGTCCAAACTCAACCTACCCTGGGATGTTAGTGGAGCAGTTCTGAAAGGCGTGTCTGTGCACAGCCCATCACCCACAGAAAAGCCCAGGCAGCACTCAGCCCTTCTACCATCTGACCCTTACAGGCCACCAGAGCCAGCAATGCTCTGCTCTTCCCCTGATTGGCCACATTCTTCCGCCTCTGTCCTCCTCCGTGCCGGGTCCTGGGTCCTGGGTCCTGGCACTACATTCTCGTTGGTTTGCCACTGGAACTCTGCTCATTCTGGGTGCAACCCTTGGATCCAGGGTGCAGGAGCCCATTTCCCGGGTCCTAGTTGTGAGCCCCACCTCCTTTGCCCCAAGAGGCTGCGCGTGATGTAGGCAGAAACCCCCTTCTTGTTCTTGCATATCCTGACACAATGCCAGAGTTATAATAGCTGCTCTAGAAAAGAGGGGATGAATGATTAACCGCCACTTTGCCCTGAAGAGCTAATTTAATGTGTGGTGATTATAATTGGCTCCCTCTCCTCATTTCATTTGACTTGAGAAGATTTCACATTTGTGCTAAATTTGAGCTGTTTCTTTAATCACAGAAGGAATTCCCTCTACTTCAAAGCAGACAGCCAAGACCTCTGAACACCTCTCAGAGCAGGCCCTTGGCTCTGGGCAGTGAAAGGAACCGGGGCTACTCGCCTCTCCCTGCCTGGACGAAGACACAGCCCCTGGACCTCTGGGAACCACACGGCTGCTTGGCTGCTTGTTTGACAAAAAAGCCGAGTCAACCCTTTCCCAGGCGGCTGTGCTGCGGTGGTGACGTCCAGATGGGGACGGCCGGGGCAGAACGTGAGGAGGACCACAAGGGACACTGGCTAGGAAAAGAGGAGCATGGGGTACGCCTGTGTGGGAGGGGCTGGCTAGGTGGAGCAGAAAGTGGCAGGAAGACGTCTGTCCTCCAGCATCAGAGCAGGCTGCAAGCAGGTCAGGGCTTCCAATCTGCAGAGGCAGAGATATGCTGCAGGCGGGCGGGCGGCTGAATCCCACGATGAGGCAGACAAATCGTCTGGGACAGTGGTCGCCCCAGGAGTGGCCCTGCAGCCCACAGGTTGTGGCTGCTGAGTTCTGTCCCGTTCCGTCCTTGGAACTCCATCTCCATGCCACGGATTGCCACCCGATTTCAACACACACTCTCACTGGAACCTTGTGATGAGACCTTTTGAGCCCTCTCTGACATGTTTCCTGAAGCTCTAGGTGGGGGTGGAGGTCACACCAGCTGGCAATGACCATGAAGCAAGTTACCTATGAACTTTATGTGAGGACAGTCTGCAAAAGTACTGAATGTGGTTCCCAGCCCCAGGGTTATTGCAGGCCCCTGGACACCTCCATCTGTCAAAGTCTGGCTTTGATTTGCCAGCCCTGGAGAAAGCCTACCCACCCAGCATCACCTCGGATGACGGCACAGGCTGGGTCACTGCAAGTCTATTTATAGACAGGGCCAGAACCTCTACTGATCAGCTTGGGTTTGATCTCAGTAGGTGGGAAGCAGGGTGGTAGAGCGCGAGCTCTGAGCACTTCCTCCAGTGAGGGTATTCCTGCTGCCCCTGAGCAGGGCTTCTGGTGGTCTAAGTGTGCAAATATCCATTTCAAGGGTGCAAACAGATGAAAATTTAAAAAGGAAGTATGAAAACTGCCACAGGCTTTGGGAGATTGCAAGGCCACAGTGAGCTGACCAAATTGCAGGCCTGGGGGATCCTGTCCGCCAGCACCCTGCCGCCTCCTCTCCCTTCTTGCCTGTGTGCCTTGTCCTTGCTCCTTGGGATCAGGTCTCTCTTCTTCTCAACAGGCCACCTCTGGATCTTTTTTCATGGACATCTATTTTTTTCTATTGATTTTTCTTCCTTGTGTTTTTGCCATTTTATTCTTCCTCCATATCTATTTTCTTTCTGTGTTTTTTTTTTCTTTATCATTCCCCTTCTCCTTTCAATAAAGGGACATAAAGTATTTTAAAGCATTATCTTAAAATATTAAGATTGATAATAAATAAAGTTGCCTTAACAATAAGTGTTGGCAAGGATGTGGGAAAAGGGTCCACTCATACATTGCTAGAGGGACTGCAAATTGGTGCAACCACTCTGGAAAGCAGTTCAGAGACTCCTCAAAAAGACTAGGAATGGAACCACTACTTGACCCAGCTCTCCTATTCCTCTGTCTATACCCAAAGGACTTAAAGTCAGCATACTACAATGACATGGCCACATCAATGTTTACAGCAGCTCAATTCACAATAGCTAAGCTGTAAAACCAACCTAGGTGCCCTTCAGCAGATGAATAGATAAAGAAAATGTGGTACATATACACAATGGAATATTATTCAATGATAAAGAAGAATGGCTTTTTGACATTTGCAGGTAAATGGATGGATCTAGAGACTCTCATGCTAAGTGAAGTAAGCCAATACCCCAAAACCAAAGGTCAAAGGTTCTCTCTGATATGTGGGTGCTAACCCATAACAAGGGGAGGGAGAGGGGAAGAATAGAAATTTCTGTGGATTAGACAAAGGGGAATGAAGGGAAGGGAGGGGGGATAAGAATAGAAAAGACAGCGGAATGAATCTGACCTAGCTCTCCGATGCACGTGAATGAATATACCCCAGTGAGTCTCTATCTTGGGTACTCCACAAGACTGGGATTCTAATTAGAATATTTTGATGTACAAATATATCAAAACAGATTCTACCATTATGTAAAACCAAAAACGACAATAAAATTTTAAAAAAGAAAAAAAAGTAAAGTTGCCTTTAATTGGACATTTAAACATCTATTAACATTTTTATCTCTCTTGGTTGCCCTTCAGAAAATATGAGTGCAGTTGACTTTCGAGGTGGTTGATTAATGGCACATAATGGAATGAAATGTTCCTCATTCCCGCTCTAGAAGAAGAAGACGCGGTATCTGCTTAGCCGTTGAAAGCATTTGGTCGGGGACGGTGGCAGGAGAAGAATCACTACCAGTTCTAGTTAAACAGAGAGATGTTCTAGTAACCAGATGGGTTTTGCTTGGCAGTTTATCAAGCAAAGTGTTGACTGGCTCTGGAAGCCCATTCAGAGCACCGTGTGCCGGGTGTTCGTGATTCTGTTTATGTCCTTCTCCTCTGATGGCCATGGCTTTGATGTTCCCATCAGCTTTATGGAGGGGTAATTGTGTGTCATTCTTTGCTCAGTGTACTGATGGAATCTCCTTAAAAATTATGTATTTATTTCCTTATAGATTTCCTGCGCAGAATAAATGTGCAATTGTATATTTCATTATTCATGAACTTGATGTTCACGACATGTTTGTTAGGTTGACCACATAATGAGCATTTCATAGCAGCTAGGAGAGTCACAAAAGGTTCTATGTCTCTGAGCATCAGTGAACCCACAATGCTGGGTATAACCCCAAGGTGTGCAATCAGACTTTAAATTTCTTATACATTGAATATATCTATATGATCTTTTTATTAAAGACAAAGCAACTTAGAAGAATGTCTGGTCCCTTTCATCCACCAGAAGGTCTGAAATTTAATCTTGACTGAGTTTTCCTAAGACAGTGGATTCCTAGACCAAAGTCATAAGGATTCTCATCGAAGCAAACCTGAAACCTAAACCCGGCTAAGCAACATTCAAGTGAGAAACTCTTACTAAAATGCATCTGGAATCCAAAATACCATAAAGGAAGAAAAATAAAAACACCTTTATCAGATATATTGACCACTTCAGCGCCCACCGTGTTTTACAATCCAACGGGGTGAGTAGCTACACTGGGATATCAACTTCTAACGGAAGCCTGTGGACGCTTTCCGTCCCAGACACATGGTCAGCACTATCTGACTTCACCCAGATATCCAAGACCACGTTCACCGACAATTCAGCTAGGTTCTGAGCCGTGGCACTTTCAGAGAACCCATGAGCCTGCGCGCTGGTCATTTGGATGAGAGCTTAGAACTGAGTCTGCTCATGTCTGGGGACAGGGACATGTTGGTGCTGTCTTAAGCCTCTGCTCCATATTTTGACAACACAGGCTGTTCTGGTCGAGCTGGGCCTGACAACCTCCCCATTTCATGCCAGGTCTGAGGCGGACGCTCCATGACTTCCAGATACCTTTACTTACCAACAACCAGGTTGGGGTTCTTCAAATTAAGTGGCAAATCCTTTCAACAATTCTCAATGTGTAAGACGAAGGTGGAGGGGGATAGACAATAGGGCAGAGAATGGGGCTTTAGTATCCCAGGGGTCTGCCCTTACCTAGTCCCTCTGAGTCATCGTCTGCATGGTGCCATGAGCATGCCATCAGGACTGGCATGGACTTGGGCAGGGGTTTGGGGCCAGGAATTAGAGAAGTGTAACCATTTTTAACATCATCTTGCCTGGGGGAGGGAAAGATATAGAGGTTAAGATTCTCGGCTGTGCTACAGAGGAACTCTTGTGTTGAATAGTCTGATGGCTTGAGGAATAATAGAAGGAAGAAGGTGCCCAGTTAAGTGGGGGCAAGATTAATGGTTAAATTTTCAGGCCAAATTTAATAAGGTGCTAATAGCCCTATTGGTAATGCAGAAGTGTGTGCAAGCTTCTTGGAACTTTCCATGAAAAATCTTATCTCCAGGAGCAATATATATTTTCAAAGGAAACAATAAGCACGAGCCTTTAATATTTAAACTTCCACAGAGGAAACTGCATTTCTTATTTGCAGGATGATTCATTATAATTAATCCCCCCTTTCCTATTAAAAATGCTTTGTGTATTCTGTTTATTTAGCTTAAGAGCTTAGAGTGTTGTGATGCAGATATACTCAAAACTTAAATCATTACAAGCCCGCGACACCCCAAGCACTCCATTATAAAGTAGTTCTGTCTGAAATTTCTGAACTACACTGAAAAGATTTAGCAATGATCCGTCATTCCACCTCTTTTTAGATCAGCCGGCCCCACAGGAAAGCCACACATTAAACTTCAGCTGACTTGCATTAAAACCTCCTGAAATTCAGGTTGAAATTACCTTGGGTCCCAATCCCCAGTGCACTGCTACAGATAAAATCCATTTTCATTATTTAGCTCTGTAGTTTGGGTAACAGCTTCAGCACAGAAATTTGACCCCAAGCAAGATGAATTCTGAATAATATCTAAAGACACACGCATGGCATGGTGCAATGTGTCATGCTAAACAGCTTGGCCCGAGCAAGAGTGGGCGACCAGGACCAATCGGACCATCCCAGAGGGGTGTGGTCTTTGGGCTTTTCTACTAGAATCAAAACCAGTAATGAATTTGAGGTTACTCACTCATGGATTCTGTCAGCTTGGCCATCGTTGTCATTTCTTGTTTGTGCTTTTCCTGGAGATGAGAAGAAAAGACAATTACATCGATACTATGTCTTAGGTGGGCATTGAGACAATGGGTCGGGGACAGCTGTATCCTTCTCCCATCTTCCCCCGAGGCCAGCTTTAGTCACCAGTGATCCAATAAATAAATAAATAAATCCTCACATTATCGCTGTGTTATCGGGAAGTCACTGAAAAGAGATTTTTAGGGCATCAGAAATTTCCCATTGCTCCTGGCGATGAGCGTCTGGCACACGGATCTTGGATAAATATACTTAGTGATGCACGACTGGTTTCCAAAACCTCTTTGACACTGGATTTTTGACATACATATGCCAAAATTTTGCTCTCTATTTTCTCCCCTGTTGAAGTTTTTTTTTTTTTTGGATGCTTTTTGGAGTTGATATTTTTGTAGTCATTTGGTTTCCAAAAAAACGACATAGATTTTCTACATGTCTCTTGGTCTTACTTTTTTGGGTGCCTTTCGTGTCTTCTGAAGGTCATCACTTTTGATGGGTTTATAGCCTCATCTATTTTGGGCTGAAAACATTTTGTGTCACCTGGGATACAGGGTATAACTCAGTGCCTTTGAGAACCACACCGATACATAGAGAACTTGAATCAACCCACATTAAAAAGTGACTTTAGAGCTATTAAGAATAATAGCCAGCTCTACTGAAAAGCTTTCTTCCATGTCTTTGAGTTTTCTTAATTACCTGGGGTTCCTAACATGAATGATCATGAAAGCATTGGCCATTACTATTTTACTGTTTAGCAGTCTTATTTTGCTGATTGCGAAAATAAAATATGTTCATTATTTTAAAAATTCAAAAAAATGCTTAAAATGGTAAGTCTGACAACCTACTTCTCTCATCTCTTCATACCCAGGAAATCACCGTTACACTTGGGGAACAGCCTAGGCCCAGTTCTACACCTGTGGGGATGGCCGGAGTGGAAATGCAGCCCCCTGAGCAGATACAGATGCCTGCACTGCATGTACCAAGCTGTAAGCCACTTTTCCTTCACACCAGACCATCTTTCTGTGTCAGTAAAGGGGAAGCACATTATCATTTTTCAGCAGGTTAGAACAAAATTTCCTTAGCCTAGAAGTTCCCGTTTAACTTATTTTCCATAATTTCTTCCTTTCCCATTTAACTTATTTAGACTTTTTTGCTATTTCATAAAACACCAACATTGGGCTCCTAGACCCCCAGAGTGGCATTTATTTCCCCGTGGACCTTGTATAGTGTTGCGCACACAGCAACCACTCGGCTGGCACCTGGGTGGACGTATCATGGCCTGGGTGTTGTGGCCCAGTGAGCAGGATCGTCATTCACCCTTCTAGTGTCACTATTCCCAAGCAAAAGACGTGTGCTTTGACTAAGGGGCACAGGTGGCCTTGGTTGCCACAAGCCCGTGTGCACAACAATGAAGCCAACACGCTGCCTGTTATTTCAACCAATAATTGCCCTTGAGAACAGAAGTGGCAGAGGAGCTATAATCGTCCACCCTGCCTGCTGGGACGTTTTAGTTCTCATGGTTTTCAGGGAGATGCTGAGAACCAGCCCAGTGTGGGCCAGTGGAGGCCCAGCACATCCTCCATGGAGGCTGGTACGATGGCAGCCAGGTTCCCATGTGTGTGCACGCTGGCTGCTCAGTGACCATCACCCAGTGGACTGTGTCGACTCATGAGTAGCCACAGCTCCGTGGCAGGAGCTCAGGGACATCGTCCTTGACCCGAGAGAGCCTGGTCCAACCTGGTCTGCTCTCTCATTGGCCCTCAGCCTCTCCCTCGGCCCAGCTCTGCTCTTCTGGTCCCTTAAGCTCTGCCCTTGCTCTTGCTCCTCACCCTGGGACTCTTTACTTTTCCTGCTCCGGTTCCTCCTGTCCTCACCTGGATCACTGATCCCTTCAGATTGGCCCTCATCTGATGGCCCCGGTGGTGAGACCCCGTCCCCAACAAGCCACAGGTACCCAGGCATTGGATCCTTAAAAAGCCCGTCAAGCACACCTGTATTCTTGTGTATTATGTCGCCCTTTCTTCCCTTGGGACCCCAGGACCCTGCCACAGTTGGGACCCCAGTCTTGCTGACGGGTGGTCCTGGCAGCTATCTGTGTTCCGCCGTGGTGGCTATCTTAGTCCCAGAGACGGCGAATCCTGCGTGGATCAGCATTTTCCTGTTCTCGTAGTTAAATGGAAGCTTCTGACACTGAGGGGGGAGGGGCCCTTCCAATCCTAAATTTAGTGCTCTCAGACCGACTCCTCTGTATCATAACTTATGGTGGAAATCATGACATATGTTTTTGGGTAAGTAGTTTAGTCATTCTATTGGATGTCTTTAAACTCCTTCTGTCCTCTCCTCATTATCGCAGAGTTGATGTTTGCAGTCCCGTGGTGTGGATACCCGATAAAGCATTTACATTCCGTTCTTGGTGGCAAGCAAACTCTCCTCCATATTCCACAGCCAAGAGTTTCCTTCACAGTAAATTTCCTGGTTGTTGGATTTACATTACTGGGGAGATTTCGAATTACAGCATCGTAAATCTGGAAGAGGCGCTGTTGAAGGTTCTCAAGTGTAACCCACAGCGCGACAGCCACAGAGCTGAAGCCCGAGGAGAGTCGCCAGCCGAGGGAGGCCCAGCGTCTCCTCTTCCCTCCTCAGCCCTGATTTCCACACGCCCTCATTCTGGTCTGTCCCAGATGCTGTCCTTTAAGGTTCCTGTGCTGCCACCTGCCTCTGGCCTCATCCGCATGGTTGGCCTTGAGAGTGCCCCTGGGACCCGTGGAAAACACACACCTGACCTGAGGAGCCCCTTTCTTCTGGTCCTGGTCAGGGCTGTCCTGGGCCTCCCTGCCCTGTGGGCGCGACAGCCTCTGCTCGGACGTCCTGCTTCCACTCCATCCTAGCCCTTCCCAAACGTGTTCCCCAGAACTCCACTGGACACCACCCACCTCCGCAGTTCCGCCTACTCTTTCTGACCATTTTTCCTGAGTTTTATTTCTGAACAACTATGTTCATACACAAATGCACCCAGGTATCACATGGCAGAGTTTGTTATGGGGGCCAGGGCTTCTGACGCTTTGCAGGCTGTGAGCACCACCCCAGCAGCTTCCTGTGGGCATTCCTGGCAGCCCCACTGGCATGGCTGGGAGGCAAGGTGTGGTGGACCAGAAGCCCAGCCACTGCAAGTCCCTGGTATCCTGGTCCCGTCCTCTTACTTTTTTGGTCTTAGTTTCCGGAAGTTTCAAGGAAGTTCTGGGGTGCTAGTTCCCGGCAGGCAACTAAAGATGATGGTAATGTTCTGTATCTTTCCAAAAACCAGAAGAGACGGTGGGGATGTTTTCATCGTAAAGAAATGATAAGTGTTTGAGGAGACAGATACGTTTAACTGACTAACACGAAGCCCCACAGATATGAATAACTTTATATTTTTATGTATCAGTTATCATTTTAAGTAAAATATTAAAAATTGAAATCAATAAAAACCACACACATATAAACACCAAAGAAATGGCCTGCTGCTTACTGAGCACCCACCTCAACTGTACCCCCACCCCACAGCTGCCAGACAGCTGCCTGGATGTGCTTCTTACAGGGGAGTGTGGCTCAGTGGTATTTTAAGGTGAAAAGAAAGACAAAAACCCAGCCAATCCGGATATACATTTGCTTCAAGAACTTTCAGGGAGAATCTCTTTCCTTGGGGAACCCCGGGTTTCGTGTTGGAGGTGACCAGCCATATCATCCTCTTAAGTTGAAGAGGAAGCCGGGAATGCAGGGCCCTCCTTGTGCAGAGAGGAGAGGAGGCTGTGGTCGGCAATCCCTGTTCTCATTCCCGGCTGGGTCCTGCTGGGGGGGAGTTCCTGTGTGGAGGAGAGGGTGGCCGTGGAGTGGGGAGGCCTCCAGGCAGGCGGGGCGCTTCTTAGCCACTCTCTAGAACTTGGGAGCTTGAGTTTTGTCACCTGCAGAGTGGGGACACGGGGAACCCGCCCTCCCTCCCAGACAGCTGTGAGGAGCACACAGGACAAGGAGCACGGACACACCCGAGTGCGGTGTCCCCTGGTCCTCGTTCCCTTGGCTGCCGTGTGGGGCCCACGGCACGGCCTTCTCTTGCTATCTGAGGACAAGTAATGGTGACCTCGGTCTGAACTTTGTGCTGAAAACAGCAGCTATTTTCCCTGGAGCTAGTGAGACCCAAGGCCACCAGCCCCTCAGGGGACCACTCCTCAGGAGGGTGGGCGGTGGGCAGTGGGTGTCCACGCAGCCCACGTGCGCTGCCCTCCTCCACCAGGGCAAGGGGGTCCAGAGCCTGCATGGAGATTCTGGGGGAACCCCTCCCCCGGGAGGAGCTGCCTGTTGGGGCCTGAGGGAGGCGTTTGGAGTAGGAGGAGCAGGCAGCAGGTCTCAGCAAAGCATGTCACAGGTGCCGTAGGAAAGGCTAGGGTCTCGTCACAGTCTCAAACGTCTCAGGACAGCACTGACCCTGGGCAGGAATGAGGTCTAATGTTCTCTTTGTCGGACTGAATTCTCTCTGCCGCATCTGGGAAGGTGAATGAGGGCTCAGCAGTTTGCTCAGGGAGCGTGTGTGTGTGTGTGTGTGTGTGTGTGAGTGTGTGTATGTGTGTATGTGTGTGCGTGGCGAGTGTGTGTCCAGGTGTGGGGCTGGGCTGGGGCTTGGGGCTGGCTGGGGGACTGGCTCAGGAGTGTGCTGTTTTTGGATGGAGAAAGGGGCTTTCCTGCTGCCCAGGGCTCCCGGGGATGTTTTTCTCTCTAGAACGTGTGCTTACAGTCACCAGAAAACTGTGAGTCTGCCCCCTCCCACCTGGCTGCGCCACAACCTTGTAAAGGAACATTTATGCAAAGCAGGGGCCTATAATGCCATTTTATGACCTCATCTTCCTCAATGGACCTCCGATCCAGGGGCCCTCGGGTCTCCACCCTGCCCTTCAGGTTCTGCATGAGGAGCTGCAGGCCCTCGGCACCTCCCTGACACTAGGCCGTGGAGGCACAGGAGGCCGTGGGGCACAGGAGGCCATGGAGGCACACGGGCCTCGCTTCAGTGGAAAATTCCACATCCCCAGGGGCAGGTGAGTGTGGGGACAGAGCAGAGCTGGGCGTCAAACCCGGGGAGGCTTCCTTTCACACCTGTTTCATCACCGTGCCACCCGCTCCCCAGGCACTGGCCAGAGGGTCTGGGACTGCAGAGCTGTGGGCAGCAGGGGACCCAGGCCAAGGCCCTCCCTGGAGTCATCTGCTGCTGCTGCCTTCATCAAATCTCCGAGGTGTGCACCAAGCAGAGCAGGTGTGAGACACAGGGAGGAAGCTGTGGGGCTGGACTTGTGGGCAGGCCAAGAAGGCGGCATGTGGGCTTCCACAACTGTCCTTCACAGACTGAGGGGAAGCTGCCCCAGGGCTCTACAGGACATTAGGAGAAAGAGGGGTAGAGGGGGAGGTGGAGGGGGAGAACGAGAGAGAGCAAAGACAGAGGAAGAGATGCCAAGAACAAGCTTCTCATTAACAGACCAGGCAGGCTTCACCGAGGGAAGGGAGAGAGTGATGAGGAAGGGGGAGGATTATTCCAGAACATTCCAGATAGGGAAGCATCCTTGGTGTGTGAGGAACAGCAGGTGGTGGGCGGGTGAGTCACGTGTGAGAGAGAGAAGCAAGGCCAGGGAGTGGGCGAGGAGGGAGGCCAAGGCTGGGGGTGGGCTGGCCGAAGCTGGGGGAGGAGGGAGGGGCTGAGGCTGGAATGTGGGTGAGCCTCTCCGAGATCCTGCTGGTCACGGTCACGGAAGGTGGCTGGGGGTGTGGGGGCCACCCAGAGAATGTTTGCTCCTAGAAGCCAAGGGGACAGGGATTTAAAGAATTAAGAACTTTCCATCAGAATGGGTATAGAGGGAAGGTGGTTTCTGTCCTCGGTTGGCGGTTCCTAAGGTGAGCCAGGTTGTGCCTGCGCAGGAGCATCTCTGGCTGCAGCTGCCGTTGACAAGGTGGACGGTCTTACCATAAAGACATGACCCACGGTGGGGGAGATGGATGTGTTCACCTTTATTTAAGCATTTGGCACCATGCACGGGTATCTAGACATCAAGCGGTATCCCATCAACAGGTACTGTGTTCATGTGGTTATGTCCCAGTTACATTTAATTTGAAAATTAAAGAAACAAGATTCTCAAAGTAAACTGAAATGTTCATGATTCAGGATATATATATAAAAAAAAATCCATTGGGGTGTTGGCAGAGGAAAGGTAGTCCTTAGAGGACAGGCCAGCAGGGTGCTTTTGGTGTCATAGCCTCTCTGCAAAGGGACACAGAGCCCCTGCCTCATCAGATCTCTTAAGTACAGTGGCCCTGCTGGGTTTCCCAGGATGCCATCACGGTGGCCTTGTTGAACAGACTAGGGAGGGTCTTAATGCCCTGAGGTGTCAGGATGTCCCACCAAAGTCAAGGGACCATTCAGGGTTGTGCTTTTGCTAACATTGCCCTAACCCTAAGGGTCAGTGTGAGCTTGTGGGTGGAGGAGTGGGTTGGATCCTCACCCCACGTGCTTTCTTGAAGCCCAGGGATCTCATGAACTTCGGAGGGAAGTGGGTTGTGGGAATAAGACTTAGAAATCTGCTGGACCTGTGGCAGCAGAGTCTCTGCAGAACCCAGCCCTGCAGTGTCCTCCCAGCTGGAAGCCCCGTGGACCAGCTCTTGACTCTCAGCATCAATACCCAGGCAATGCTTCCTCAATTCCCCAATGCAGTTAGTTTCTTAGAATATTGATGAATGACTCACTTCTCCTTTCCTAGAGCTCCTCAAAATATAAAATATAGGGCAAGCATTGTCACCAAAACCCCATCCACAAGTTTCCTTTAAAGGAAACACAGTAGACTGCAGAGGCACTGGGGTGCCTGGGTAACCAGAGCAGACAGAGCCCTCACGCCCCGACAGGCCTCCACTGACCTCCCCTGGGCAGGGGCTCCTGTTCTGCAGATGCACCTGCCCTAAGCTCAGTCTCTGGCTTTGGAGGACTCAACGGCAAGTGCCAAAATTTGCCTAAAATTTCCTCTTGGTCTCATTGTGCTCAATCTTTGGCCTCTCTTCTGGGCCAGAATCTCTCTGAGGCCTCTTGTCTTGCCTCTGGGGCCATCTTCTAGGAATCCTTCACCTGAGAGTAGCCAATGCCTCTTCCACTACCTTCCTCCAGAGCACACACTGCCAAACCCTCACCGTTCACAGAGAGGAGAGGGAGCAGATGTCAACCGTTCCTTTCCTTCTCTTGACTTTTCCTGTTTGCCTGGGATCCAAGTTGTGGGCACACTGGGTCTTCCAGCAGCTACTCTGCCCATTTCCAGCTCTGCCCTGTTCCCTTCCCTGAATCCCTGGCCCCCAGGCTTCCTCCCCAGGCCCACTTCCTGCTGCTTCTGGGTTCTATGCTCCGGGCAAACAAGCCCCTTGCTGCCCCTGAACACGTGCACTGCTCCATCCCTCTCTTCCTGCTTTCTTCACTGGCAAAGTCAACTCCTCCCTGTGTAGTGTGACCTCCTGTCCGGCGTCCTCCCTGGATACCCCACTCCTAATGCCTGTCCTCTGTACCCCAGCATCTGCGCACACTGCAGTCACAGGACTTGCCATTCTTGGAGGAATGGCTTACCAAGTGGCAGAGCGAGCCAAAGAAAAGAGTCTTGACAACTTCAGTGACAGCTGACAAACTAGAAAGGATGGATCTCTTTGTTTCTAGAGAAGGGGAAACAAGATCCCAGAATAAAACTAAGAAATAAATAGAACAAATGGGGTTTCACTGAGGCTTTGTGAATTTCCAGAGCTAGGATACTGACTGATCATTTGTCCAGAATGTTCCAGAGAGTTTTCTGCTCCAAGAAGCAGTTGAATAAAGTGACCAGTACAGCCCTTCTGAAACTGTCTCAGAGGTTGCACTCACAGTTGAAGGAGGAAAAAAACAACTGATTCCTTTTGCTTTTCGCTTCTTTTTTCCAATCAGAGGTGGATGGTGGGGTAATAGATCAGGTGGGAGTGGTGAGAGGGTAGCAAGGCCAGATTTTGACATATAAGGAGTGTTTGGGGAAAACAGTGCCTGACCCAGCAGTTGACCTAGTTTGAAGGAGTCACTCAAGTGCAGTGAGAGGTGGATGCGGCCCCTGGAATGCTTGGTCTGGGCTGCAGTATCAGGAAGCCATGCAGAGACACCGTGGCATTCCTGCCTCTCAACTTCTGCCAACCATTTCCACTGGCAGGACCCAGCTGGCTTCCTTCCCCAGGGCTTGCTGCACGGTGCTGCTGGGAGACGGTGGCCATGCTTCCCTTCAAGAGCTGGTTGGGCTGTAGTGGTGAGAAAGTGCTTCGCCCATTCATGGCTCAGCCTGTGTGAGGCTGCAATAAAGCACAGCTTTGGGGAGGGTAGGGTCGAGTTTTGCAGCAGGAGATTGCTCTCATGGTGAAATTTAAGCTCCCACTACTGTAAACCCACGCAGAATCCCTCACTTGGACAGGGAACCCCAGGGACCAAAATATGCCTCCTTCCCTAACCAGATCACCCAGGGGCATGTGGCACCCAGGGAAGTGACGAAGGTGCTTGTTCTGAATGGAGCACCCCACTCTGCACTTCGTCACGACCCGCTGGCGGGACAGCTGAGAGTGCTGGTCATTGGAATCACCCAGAATGTCAGCTGTAACTTACACATGCCAGAAAGTGTAGGGCATAAGGACAAGTAATTTTCAAACCTCTCAACTGTGTCAATAATTCTGAAAAAGACTAAGTTGGAGGAACGTTTGAAAAATTCTTCATAAACAAATGTGATACTTCCTGGGGCTGAAGTTGGGAAAATTCTATGGAGAGAAGCCATATTATTTTATTGTTCTTCTTTCACATGTTCTCAGTTCAAACTTCCGCCTGGGTGGAGGAGTGGAAGGGGATGAGAAGTGCCTAGTAATTGATTCACAGCAGCAGAGATCTTTGAGAAGGAAAACAAGAAAACACCATTTTAGTCTCTTTGTTGTTGTTATTTTTCTACTTCTGTTTTTCCCTCTACTTATAATTTCTCTCTACTTATAATTTCTTGATTTCAGGTTTTGAGAAGATAGGATAGATACTTTTCCCTGTTCCTCTTATTAAGTACGATTTAAAAACTCAGACACCGCACATTAAGCAAGCATTAGAAGATGGAAAGCACAAGCAGAGAAGTCAGACCAACGAGGGACCTTGAGACCTAGGAACAATGTAGGAGTGGATTCTCTGGGTTTTCTTATGCCTTGTCTCTCTCAGACTGGACATCAGAGGGGCCAGCAACTTGGAAATGTCAATGGATGCAGAAAAACCTGCTCTTTCCACCAAAGGACCAAGAAAATGATGGCTAGCAAGACAGAGAACTTTGTGTTACAACAGCTCTCTACTCTAGCCAAACAGCAAGGAAAAATGGCAGTTCCACTATGAAAACCAAGGTCAGCTTGGGACCGTAGGCTGTTACCTCTGACCTGCTCTCAGGTTCTGTCTCACAGGAGACTGAGTGGGGAGTCGGGATTTCCATGCCGTGGAGTGAGACTCCCTAGAGCATGTGTGGAGCTTGCCTTCAGGGCACTGACCACCATACCACCACTCAAGGCCACTCCCCCAAGGGGTCCCTGGAGCCCACATGGGAAGTAGTATTGAGGTGACTCCCTGCCTCAGCCAGGGGGGTGTCCCTGGGGCCCAGTGGGAGTCAAACCTTTGGTTCCCAACCAGCAATGGCAATCTCCTTTACTCATCCAGCTATTAATTGAGGCTGAGCCCTGACTAGGGAGCATTGAGATGATGCGTTTCTTAGCCCACCAGGATGAGTCCAGAGGAAGTCTTTTGCAACACAGGGTTTGAAGAGATCCATCCTTGAGGCATAATACCTCAAATGTCTAGGTTTCAATTAAACAGAAATTATGTCACACCAAGGAACAGAAAGAGCTCAAACTGTAAGATCAACATCAACAGTGACATGGCTCCGATTTTAGAGCCTTATCACAAAGCAGGTCATCATACAAATGCCTCAACAAGCAATTAGGAATGTGACTTAAAACAAAAAGTATCTCAACAAAGAGATAGTAAGTCTCCAGGGGAAAAAAATTTGAAGGCATAGCAAAGAACCAAACACAAATTTTAGAACTAAAAGTTACGTTGACTGAAATAAAAAAACTCAGTGATGGGCTCAACATCAGGATGCAGATGACAGAAGAAAGAAGCAGGAACTAGATGATAAAACAGTAGGAATTATCTGATCTGAACAATAGAGAGAAGGTAGACTTAGAACATTAGCAGGGTCTTAGGAATCTGTGGGCTATAATGGAAGATCTGACATTTGTGACGTACACTATCAGGAAGAAAGAAGAAAGAAGGTGGGGATGAAAAACCTTTCAATATTCAAAGGAAAAATGACTGAACTCTCCAGTACATATGTTGTATAATGCCTAGAACAACCACTGAAAAAGGTAAACAGAGAGATACACTCAAAAATACTGTGGATAAATCAAAACTGAATTCTAGAAATGTTCAAATAGCCCAGAGATATTCAGGACAAAGAAAACAGGGCACTATAAAATGTAAAGAACAAACAGAAAATAAAAAATTAAGTGGCAGACTTAAAGCTTAACATGCTAATCATTATATTAAATGTAAATGTCTTAAATCTACCAATCAAAAGACAAAGAATAGCAAAGTGTATAAAAAGCAAAGCCCATTATATGCTGGAAATGAGACTTATTTTTAAATGAAACTCAACTTAAAAAAAAAAAAAAACCTCCCTTAAAATATAATGATTAGGTAGGTTGAAAGTAAGTGGATGGAAACAGATATACCACATACACATTAATCAAAATGAAGCAGGTATGGTTATATAAAGTAGACTTCAGAGCAAAGAATATATGAGGGATGGAAAGAAAGGGATGGAAAGATTCCAGGACACAGGAATAAGAGCTCAGCCAGCCAAGAATACATAGCAATCCTAGAAGTGTATGCGTCCAACAACAGAGATGCAAAATACGTGAACAAAACCAATAGAACTGAAAGGAGAAGTAGAAAAATCCGCTAGCATAGTCGAAGACACAATTTCCAGAACAACTAGGGAGAAAATCAACGTGGACACAGAGGTACTCTGTAGCACTGTCAGCCAACAGAACCTGGTCAGTATTCGCAGCACCTCCATCCAACCACAGGAAAGTACTCTTTCCTTTCTTTCTTTTTTTTTTTTAAAGAGAGAGTGAGGAGAGAGAGAGAGAGAGAGAGAGAGAGAGAGAGAGAGAGAATTTTTTTTAATATTTATTTTTTAGTTCTTGGCGGACACAACATCTTTGTTTGTATGTGGTGCTGAGGATCGAACCCTGGCCGCACGCATGCCAGGCCAGCGCGCTACCACTTGAGCCACATCCCCAGCCCCACTACTCTTTCCTTTCAAGTGTCCCCAGAACACACAGCATTAAGGACTGCAATCTGGTTCACCCGTCACAAACCCCAGTGAACAAAAGAATTGAAATCACGCAAAGTGTGCTTCCTAACCATACGGAAATACCATAAGGTATTTTTTTTAATCTTTCTTCTTTTTTCTATCCATTTTCACCTTCTTCCCTTTGTGCCACCCAATTCCTCCTTCCCTTGCTCCAAGTGCTATAATAAGGGTGCTGTTCTGGGGGAGGTCGAGGGGTGGCATGTGACTTTCTAAGCCCAGAGGGTTAGAGGAATGGGAGGAATACGATTTCCATTCTCCTGGCCCCTCCTGGAATCTTCTCTCTTCACGAGCCTCACCTATCTGTGCTGTGACTGTCCTTGGAACCTTTCCATGTGAAACGAGAGGAGAGAAGAGGATAGTGACAGTTGAAGTCTGTGTCCCTGAAGGTGGGTTTGCATTGTGTGTAGTTGAAACAGTTTTGTGGCAAAAACAAAATAATTAAATAGAGCAGAAAAATAGCCTTCCTTAGGAGACCAAAATTCAACAGTAAACCTCCAATTCAAAAGGCAGAAGTCAGAGTGACTGTGTCTGTTGGGGACTCTCTCTCCCCTGTGGACCACTCATTGCGTAATCATGCTGTGGTCATATGACCCGCTCAGCACTGCTGCGCCATGAACTCATCCCGTTCCCAAGTGGTGATTGCTCCCCAAACCGCGCATTCCCAATAACGGCGTCTTGTGGACAATTCTGGGGGCTCCGATTTTTATATCTCTCTGTAGGAAATGAAAACCGACTCCCCCCCACCATGGGGTAGGAAGTGGGCCATTGGCCAAGGCATCCTCAGGCCCTCCTCTCTGACAGGCAGCAGCTGTTCATGCTCCTTGTCCCGGAGGACAGCAGAAGGCAGGGAGGGGGAGCAGGACCCAGGGAGTGCAAGGCAGAAATGACTTCCTGAGGTCTGATCCTCCTGGAGGCCAGGCGCTGGGCCAGATGGTGATGCTTTTTCCATTGCTCAGGCAGCCACAGCCAGAGACATGGGGTGGGACGGCAAGGGAAGGGGTCCAAACGCGGTTCCTGGAAGCTCTTCAGGTGCTCTGCATTTTAAAGTCACACCGTTCTGCTCTCTGACACCGTGGAGGCAGTTCCGTACCATGGTGTGCTGTTCACAGGGCGCGCTGCCTAGAGGGTTGGAGTAGGATCACTGTACCCAAGGTGGCAACCAGCAGGAATGCTTCCATATCCACCCTGTCACTTGGATCCCTCTCCTGGAAACCCTGCTGACGTCTATTTTGCCCTCTGCTCCTGAACTCACGGGTTTTGTGCTTCTAGACTTTGGCAGAGGCAGACTCTTTGGTTCTCTGTCTCTACCTACATGAGCAAGTGGGGCCCAGGGCCAGGTGGGCTTCAGATCAGTATGGAGAGTGGATGTCCTTGTTTTTAGGAGATGCACACCCAAAACTTAGGGGTCACACGTCCTCATGTCTACAGTGAACTCTCCAGTGGAAGGGGGGAGTAGAGAGAGAGAGAGAGAGAGAGAGAGAAACACACAGGAAGTCACAGCTGACAATGGGCACAGTGGGAAATGTGGGCACTGGGCCCATCATGTGCATTGTGTTATTCTTGTGAGTTTGCTATAGATTTCAAAGTTTTCAAAATTAAAAAAAAAGAGGGTGAGGGGAAGGTGCGGTGTTGTGTAATCTGCCTCCCTTCAGCCTCAGGTCTAACGGGTCTCCGTCCTGGGAGGGCTGTGTGGTCAGGTGCCTGTGGTCCTGATGGGGTTCCCCAGTCAATACTCTGGATAGAAGTAGCATGCCTTGGGACCCCACACACTTCAAATCCAACACCTGTGACTCTTTCCCAGAGTTGAGATGCCGAAGTTTCACTTCAGACCAACTAAGTCAAAATCTCTGGGTGCAGAAGCAAAAGTTATGTATTTCTTTAAAGCAATTTTTTTTCTATAGAGATGCCTCATTTTTAAATTTTACTTATGTATCTATCTATCTATCTATCTATCTATTTATTTATATGAGGCACTGAGGATCGAGCCCAGTGCCTTACACATGCTAGAAGAGAGCTCTACCGCTGAGCCCCGGCCCTGGCCCGAGACGTCTCATTTTGAAATAGTAGGACATAGACTTCTCTGCTCCCTTTGGAAAAGAGTAAAAAGATGGAAAACAGAAAAAGTATTCACCTTCAATGCAGCTAGGAAATGCCTATATCCCCAGACCAAGGGACCCCAAGAGAGGACTCTTGCTGGGTGAAGCAGACGTGGCCAGGGTGGCAGTGGGCGGTGAGCAAGGACGGGTGGCACTGGAAACCCACAGCGAGCTGTCTGCTCCAGGCCTTCCCCACCTGGGGCCACGTCCAGGGGGGAGTAATGAAGCACAGTGAGGTAAGGGGCTGTGGGGTCCCCCGGTCAGAGGGTCAGAGGGCGCGGGGGAAAGGGAGGGAAGGCTCAGAGCTGCTGTCTTGCAGGAGGCGATCTCTCTGATGGCTGGGAGGAGAAACTCTGGCAGCTGGCTGCTCTGCGGCTGCCAGTGTGTGCTGGCTGTGGGGAGGTAAGAGCCGCCCGTTCTCTGTTAGATAAGAACGGAGATGAGAGTGTTCAGGGATCATTGCTATGCATCAGGGATCTCTCAGGCTCAAAGTAAGGCTCTGTCTAATACTGACCAGGATTCTCCTGAGAGATCCCCCTGCTACATGGCCATGTCCCCGGGCCTTCGCAACCCTGTTTTTCACAGATTTCTGACCCAGAAAACCAAGTCCTCATTCATAGGGAATCAGCAGCGGATCTAATCAAAGCCTTATAGAAAAAACAGACAAACTGGAGACTGAAAAATGACTTGGAGGAGAGAAGTATAGTAAATAATAAATATTACAGTGACGGGCAAAACGAAATCAGAAATGGTGAAGGGAATGCAGAAATAGAGGCAATGCTGGATTCAGAAAAAAGAGAAAAGACACTCAAGAAAACAAAGTATGGACTTGAGAAAATGAGCGAAATAGAAAATGAAAAGATTGAACAGAAAATGACAGATACGGAAAATAGAAAAAGATGACTGGGCATATGCAGAATTTGTGCCCTGCGAGAAGAAAACAGAATAAGTCTTCAGAAAATAACTGAATATATCCCTTCAGACAATTTTCAGATAAAACTCAATTCTTAACATGGATAAGTCATGCTGTGTTTTGGAGGAGAAAGAAAATCTGGGGATATTGATATATATTCCAGACTTTAAAGAAAAAGAAATAATTCTACAGGCATCAAAGCATAAATAGCCAAACTATCTTGAGACTTCTTTCCAGAAACAATCAATGGTAGAAGACAACGTAGTCTGATCTGAAGTCCTCAGAAGCAGAAAGTAAGACACAACAATTTTATACCCAGCTGTGCTGCTGTTCAAGCAAAAGATGGCCAGACAGATGGCTTTCAGAGATGCAAACACTTGGAGGGTAACATTCTCCAAGTGCTTTTGGAAGACATCATGAAGACAAATCTCGGCTGCCTAAGAGAAGAATAAACAGAGACAGAGGATCACAGTGAGTGCCAGGTCCATTTCCATATAGACCTGAGGATAAACTGGTCGTGGAGATGGTGACTACAGAAAGGAACAGAGAGGGGCAAACCAGCGGTAATGCTGCAATCACCATATACCAAAACACAGGGGAGGAGAAGAGAAGATCAAAGGTGGTGAGAGAGAGGCTAGTTCCTGCCCTCACACAACAGGAGTCAGACTCGTGGAAAGCAAAATCAATCAGTCAATGGTAAATAATTAATTAATAAAGTAAGGGAACTCTCAGAATATTATTTAAGGAAATAAAGGTAAATGCCAGATGGACCAGGAGTAACAAATCACAACCAGACAGCAAGGGAGACAGAGGAACAGTAGGTGGAAGCAGAAAACCCAGAACCTAAATTTAAACATAGTTTACGGTGGAGAGACAATGAGTCCTGCTGCACGGCAGAGCTGCAAGTGCCGGATCCTCGGGGGAAGAGCAGAATGCAACTATTAGTCGCCAGATTTACAAAATCACAAGCGGCAAAACCAACAACCAAAGCAACAATGAACCCAGGACAATAAAGCAAACTGGGAACACTTTCTATGGAGGCTCCAATATTAAAAGTATTTTTCTTATACTTGTAGGCTTAATGGAAAATGACAACTCACATAAATCCAAGATCAAAATAGTTTTAGGTAATTATTATTAAACTCTCTCTAAGATATATTCTGAAATAAAAAAAAGACAGTAAGAGAGTGTGGGGGGTAATTTCATGTTTCTTAAAAGTGTGTTTAATTTAAAAAGAATCTACATATATTAACATTTTATAGAATGTACATCTAAGGACAGGTGAAGGCACACACGTGTGAGTGGACAAGTGGAATCTCCCTGGAGGATGCACAAGGTACTGGTAGGAGCCGTTGCTTTGGGACTGAGGGCTGGGGACAGTCCTCCCTGCCCACGATTCGTTCCTCTTTATTCTGCCAATGGCTGATCGCACTTTTTCAAAACGGCAAAGCTCCACAGGTGACCTGGAGCAGCAGCAGGGCCCAGCGCCCTGGTTTTCCCTTCAGGACTCTAACGGGGGGTTTTATTGTGTCTCAGTGGTAGGGACAGAGACCACGATCGCTCTCTCTCTATTTCATGTGGGTTTCGGCAGACCAGCAAATAGTCTTATTGATTTCCTGTGTCTGAAATCTCCTGGTTTCAAAACAAGGTCATAGTCAACTGAAAAAAGGTAAAAAAAGAAATCTCAATGATGAAGTCCCCGTGTCCTGGGTTTGGGACTCTCTCTGTTACCGTTTATACTATATACATATTTTTTTTTCCAGTTCTGGGCCTGGAACCCAGGGCCTCTCACTTGCTGGGCAAGCCTCTCCCTCGGAGCTACACCCCGAGTTGAGTCCTCTTCTAACTTTTATGTTTATTCGGGGTCTCACTAAGACGCTGGCCTTGAACTTGCCCTCCTCTGCCTCAGCTCCTGAGGAGTCTGGGGTTACAGATGTGCTCTGCACTGGACCACTGTGTTGGAGCACCTCCAGTCCAGCTTCCCTGCGTGAACCCCACGGCTTCCTGGGGAACCTCCTGGACTCCCGTCTCTTTGTGGCCCAGCCCTTGCTGTCCCTACCCTGTGGGTCCTTGCACATGGCTCCTGGGACCTCCATCCGACATACTCTGCCCTTGGCTCTGGCTGCCAGGGGAACATGGCCCCCGCACGCCCTGCTCCCGAGGGGCTGATTGACACAAGAGTGGTGCTTCTGTCCATCCTGCTCCTGCTGTCTCCCTGTCAGGAAGGACCCCCAGCCCACCTGATGCTCAGTTCTACCCTGAGCCCTTCCTTTCTCCAGTGACATCATCAGTGATCATTTTCTCCTGTTTCAGCTCCTGTAGTGGGAAGACCCCTGGGCTCTGTGGTCTAAGTAGATCCCAGATCTGACCACACCCACTGCCCCACAGCTCCGGCCTTAGTGGAAGCCACTTGCCTGGTCTGCTCCTTGCTGGTCCCCTGCCCTTCCTCCTATGCTGCCTCTGGTCTCTTCTCCTGCATCTGGAGCCATTGCTAGCCTAGAAGTGGGAGTCATATAATCTCGACCCTCAGGGACTTCCCAGCCTGCTTGCAAGAGAACCTCACCTTCAGGGGATCCTCACGTGCCTGCGTGTTAAGGTCTGTAAACAAGTCAGGATGGCACCTGGTATTTTGCCAGAGAAATGTTAGAGTCTGTAAACAAGTCTGGATGGTGCCTGGCAAAATGCCAGAGGGAGTGGTTTGTGAAGTAACAAAAGTGAGCCATTAAGTGTGGAGATTCCTTATTGATTGACTGCTGTATCTATTTTATGCTAATTAGATAAGCTGTGTAAAATGTATAAATATCGCTCAGATCCTACAATAAACGGCTCCCATTCCTGCTGTATCAATGTACACAAGTCATTCGTCACACCCCCCCCCCTCTCCGGCACCTGCGGGGTCTGCTCCGGCTCCCCCCACCCTCCCGCCACTCACTCCCACGTCTCCACCTCCTTGTTACCTTTGCACAGTCACTCCCTTCCCAAGACCACTGCACTTGTCAGGAAAGCTCTTCCGCTGCCTCCCTGCACGACTGTCCATGCCACATGGTGAATGGCACCTCCTCCCTGGTCCTCCCTGACACGCTACCTAGCCTAGTGCCCCTCTCCACCACCCACCATTTTCTAACTATTTCCCTGCTTAATTTATCTTTGGACTTTCGTCCTGACCATGTGTGTGCATGGGTGGTGTAATCTGGGGTCAGACTTCCTGGCTGTAGATCTTAGCTGGATGGCTTAAGCTGTGTGACACTGGGCAAATCTCAACTTCTCTGAGCCTCCCTTTCCTCTCCTGTACATGGTGGGGAGATAGTGTAATATGTCACTTACAGGATTATAGAACAGGTAATGTAAAAACGACATAGAAAGGCAGTAGGGAGGAGGCGGGATTACGTAAGTATTTGGTATTATTACAAAGTAGGCATTTATTTTATCATCATTGCTGGACTCTGCACCACAGACTGTCAGCTCTGGTATAATAGAGAGCTTCCCTGACAGCTAGACAGACTGGGCGGCTTGAACAACAGACATCACTCTCTGAGGGGTTGGCACTTGGCAGGTCAACCTGGGGGGACCCCTTTCATTCTGCATCTGGAGGGCAGGGTCTGCGACTTGGTTGGCCGCGTGTCAGAGTTAGCAGCACCGTCCTCCAGCGCACTCCAGTTCTCAAAAACACGGGAGTGCCGTCCGCCCACCTGCCCCGCACCCATCCAGCACAGGGTGCCTGAGAGCGAAGGGACACCCCGAGAAGCCCCAGGCTGCAGAGCGACTTGGGCCTTGGGTTGTGTCCCCTAAGCTTTAAATGACTCCTTTGCAACCCAGTGTCAAGTGGGGGACCGCCAGCCTTGCTGAGGTGCTGCGGTTGGGCTCTGTGGCCACTTGCAACTGGACAGGAAAGCGGTCACGGGTCACTCTCAGCACCCAGGCGCAGGGCTGCAGGTCAGTACACAGATGTGAGGTGGCTGGGCACATCTGCACGCTCATCCAGCAGCCAGGCCCCTCCCTGCCCCCCCCCCCCCCCCGCCCCGTCCTGCACACCCTGACCGAGGCTTGAAGTCGGCCTTCTTAGAGTGACTTTGGCTCCCAGGCAGATGTCAGAATCACCAGTGGCGGGATTTTCTCGGGTGAGTGCTGTAGAAAAGGACTGTGCTACTAACTCACAGTCTGGTCATCCTCCTGTACAGGCCAGTCCCCCTAGTCTACCAGGGACGGACACTCCAAGACTCCAGTCGATGTCTGAAAGGGTGGGTAGTACCCAACCCCATGACAGAGCTTAGCACATAAATAGCCACGTAAGAGATCAGCAACAGTAACAGTAAAGTAGACAATTACAACCATATATCATAATGAAGATCTTTAAAAACTGATGAATGGTCTATTTCTGGAATCTTCCCTTTAATATTTTCCTATAAGAAATGGATACAAAATCAGGTAGTTGAATTCTCCAAAAGCTGGTGTGAATTTTAAGTCAAAGTCTACCTTAAATAGTCAGGGTTGGGCGGGTGTCTCTATTTAAAGTAAATATTTAGCTTGCCTCTTTTGGCAAGCAGGGAAGGATTCTAATTTACCTTTTCTGTTTTGTAAATGTCATCCTTCTACACAAATTGTCTCTGTGTGTGCAGGCGTGCACACACACACACGCACACACCCTCATGCACACACTTGACATTGACCTTTCTGGGAGGCAGAATGGAAACTTCCAAGTACGCCGAGAATATTCCAATGAGGTGACTTCAAGAGAGAGAATGGCAGACAGCGCCATGACGGGCTGAGAGACCGACCTCACCAGGTGGAAGAGGAAGGGCTGAGGACCAGCCCAATCACACGGGGAGGAGGCGAGATGTGTTGTGTGTCCTTCTGTCTCTCTAAGTGTGACTTTATCTGGGATCGTTTGATGCATTCGTATTTTAGGTGGGCTAATTCCTGATTTCTTAGTCTTGTCTTTTCTTAAACAAGCAAGAAAATCAAGTAATAGAATTCAGGTTTTAGAAATTCAGAATGTTTTGCCTTTGAAAGCACCGAGGTGGTGGCCTCTGTGATGGGCTAGGACTTGGAAGAACCCCTGGGCCACATGCTCTTCCCTTTTCTTCCCAATCTTGATGAGCATGTCTCAAGGTCCAACTGGGGCTCTGGCAAGTCTGGCCTCCAGTGACGCAGGGAGACGCGGCTCTGTTTATGGACTATTGGGTCCTTGGCAGTTTGTCTTTCCAGAGGTACACCTGGTGCCAGACAAATTCACATTTTTAATGTCTTAGATGGGATTTTGCTTTATTCACAGTGTGCGACTGACATCTAAAAATCATTTTTTTTACACATAAAGAAATAATGTTATTAAAATATTACAGAAATAGGTCTCCACAGGTGCTTTGCTCCCCGTGACAAAATGCACACTTAGCTGGAGTTGAGCGCTAATGGGCTGAGAGCACAAAGGCTCACGCGGAGACCTTAGGCTGTTGGGCTGTTGCCTGCGGCCTTGCTGCAACTTGGGTAAGAAACAAATTGTTCCAAGGCTCTATCTCCTTAAGCCATTTAAAAATCAGAGCTTGTTATTCTGGAGTTCAGGGTGGGAAGATGAGCTTCTGTGATATTGGCAGTTTGGAGGCTGAACAGAACCTGCCTGGAACAACCGGACCCTGGCAGAGGCCATGGGAAATAGGAGCTTTTCAGGGCCATGAGTTGACAGTACCACAGGCCATGTTGCAGGCAGGTGCACATCAGCCCACAGCTGGTTTTTGTCAAGGACATGGGAAAGGAACATTCAAATCTTCAATCATCTTCCGCTTAGAAGTATTGGTATTCATCTCGAGTATTTTTCTCTTTTTTTGCCAATGTTTATTTCATTGCAAAAGTCAGGTAATAGATGAAAGCTAAACAGAACCACATGAAGAATTATATTCTCTGTGGGTAATTAGGTGGCTTAACATGCAAAGATTGGAAGAGGTGCTGGCATTTCGGGGTGGTGGGGGAGTCAGACCCTCCCAGAACAGCCAGGACTTGGGCTGTCTTATTAGGATTGTGACAGCAACAGTCTTGTCAAAGGCAACATGCACGTCAACAAGCCCTTTCATACCAGGGAAGAGGATGCTGCTATTTTATTTCAACAAAATGAAGCCACCAAGCATGCATCAGGGGTCTTAGGATTCTCCCAGGCCCCTCACCGCCAGTCTTCCCAAATGCACAAATAGAAGAGGCAAAAAAATAAAGCTGCCCTCCAGGCCCATGAGGCTTCAGGAGAAGCTGGTATTTCAGAGACAAACCCACACAAGTACAATCCTCTGATCCCTGATCAAAGGGCCAGGCACATTTCTAGAGAAGAGATAGGTAGTCTTTTTAACAAATGATTCTGGAAAAAACTGTATACCCGTTTGTAGAAGAATGAGACCAGACCCTTGTCTCTTACTCTGCACAAAGTCAACTTGAAATGGATCAAAGACCTTGGAATTAGACTACAGATTATGCAATTCCTAGAAGAAAATGTAGGGTCAACACTCCAACATATAAGCCCAGGCAATGACTTTCTCAAAAGGACCCCTAAGGCTCAGGGAATAATGCCGAGAGGTAATAAATGGGGTGATAGCAAATTAAAAAGCTTCTGCACAGCAAAGGAAAAATTAGGAGTGTGAAGAGAGAACCCACAGAATGGGAGAAAATATTTGCTAGCTATTCTCTGACAGAGGATTGATATCCAGAATATAGAAAGAGCTCAAAAAACTTTACACACCCCAAAATAAATAACCGAATTAATAAATGGGCAAATGAACTAACCAGACACTTCTCAAAAGAAATACAAATGGATAAAATATACAAAAAATGTTCAATGTCTTTATCAATTGGGAAATGCAAATCAATACTGCACTGAGATTTCATCTTACTCCAGTCAGAATGGCAGCCATCAAGAATCCAAAAATAATAAATCCTGGAGAAGATGTGGAGAAAAGGAACACCATTTCACTGTTGGTGGGATTGTAAGTTAGTATAACCACTATGGAAATCAGGATGGAGGCTCCTCAAAACACTAGGCATGCAACCACCATATGATTCAGCGTCACTCCCCAGTATTTATCCTCAGGAAATAAGTCAGCATGCTACAGTGATCATGCACACCTGTGTTTACAGCAGTACAAGTCACAATAGCCAAACTGAGGCACAGGCTGAGTGTGGGTCAGTGAATGAAGGGCGGTATGTACACACTGAAGTTTTGTTCAGCCATGAAGAAGAATGGATTTATGTCATTTGCAGGAAAATGGAAGGCACTTGAGATCATTACGTTAAATGAAACAAGCCAAACTCAGAAAGTCCAGGGTTGTAGGTTTCTCTCATATGTGGAACCTAGAGAGGAAAAAGGAAAATAAAGGCGGTGATGATCTCCTGAAATTGAAGGGACATTTGTACAGTAGAGGGGAGAAACTAGGGGGAGGGAGGAGGGTAAGGAAAGGGAGAAAACACTGGGAATAGTATTGGCCCAATTATATGGTTTTATTGTGGGCATACGCAACAGTGAATCCCACTGTTTATACAATTATAATGCACCAATAAGATATGGTGTCCTTGTCTCCTTATAATGAAACCCCAAGTCTCTTCTGGAGAACGCCCCGACTCCATTGCCAATCCTAACTGGTGCAAAGAGGGTCCCTAGGAGGGTCAGAGAAGCTGGAGTCACCAGTCATGTGAGTTTGCAAAGTGCAAGCCAGGTGAGAGACAGCACGGTATCTTCAGTGTGATACTGAAATAGCTAAGAAAAAATTTCTTCACTTGACAAGAAAAGAAGTTAACATTGTACAGAATAGAAAAGGAAGAGCCATTACATTATACAAATATTATCAGGTAATTGTGGCTGTTCCTCTTTGCTACCCACATGCCACCATGTCTGCCTCCAGTTTGTGGCCATTTTGCAAGGTCAGGTAAAGAAAGGGAAGACTCTGCTGGAGGAGGCCCATCTTTCTGAACTCGAACAACCTCCTTCGGCAGAGCATGAGCCCCGCTTCTCTGTTGGAAAGCCAGAAGTAGAGCCAGCAGCCTTTAC